>NW_026136701.1:5241391-5391391 GCF_905237075.1 Dicentrarchus labrax
AGAGGGATCTATGCACTTCTCGTCAAACTCTAAAGTGACAGGTACCACGCCCCTTTCCCACGCATCCGTACAGTCCCAGGTCAAAAAGGTCAAATCGATCAATCAAAATCTGACACTTCAAGGGGTGTTTTTAAGGGGGTCTAATAGATTGACATTACAGATGTCTCAGCCCCCCATCCAGATGGTGAACGTATTTTTAAGATAAAAGTCAATAGATTGTACACAGTTAATTAGCACACCCCCACCCCGACCCTATGGCGGGGAACCTTTTAAAACTCAAGTGTGAACAAAAGACAGAGATTGTGTCTAAGTACAGAGTCAGCAAAGAGTTTGCTATCAATTCACAATGCTACAAGATGAGATGAGATGTCTGTGATTTGCTCGACACCAGTCACCATCTACCGGCAAGTGAGAGGGCCTCCTCCCGCACCGAGGAAAAGTATGGTGTATGTACAGCGTACACAGGCTCCTCCAAAGGAATCTCTGGGAGAACAATGGTCTTTACTGCAGCATGGATCTTCTGGATGTTGGGGGTATGTGTTCAAGTATGAAGAGGGCGAGCTCTGGTTGTACCAGCTGGGTGATGATGAAAAATTTAATTTGATGAAAAATGTGGTGACTCTTACCTCCAACGACTGGGCCGTGTTGAGGCTAGTAATGTCTGAACGGCCCTCGGATGAGAAACAAGTGAGAACAGATCCTTCCACCGATGTACCAGAGTCCGGTGTCGTTTCTAGGGCTGTCTGGCAGGCGAAGATAGCTGGTTCCAGTCAATGGTTCATACGCGCCACTATCCAAGCATCTAGGGAGAAGCCTCTTGAGGAGGATTTTGTCCTAGAGTATTTTAATACGGACTGCGGTGTATTCCGGCCTGTGATAGCCATCCCTTTAGCCGCTTGGCTAGAAAAGATGGATGAAATAGGAGAGAGAATCATAACCCTCTTCCATAGCAGTGGTAATTGGAATGACACTTTGAAAGTGAGAAAAAAGCTGACGTTCTAAGCCACACCCCTGACCGCCCACTACCGCCCCCTGACCGTCCACTACCACCCCCTCTCCGACCACTACCCCCTCTTCAAAGGTTTAAAAGGAGTAATACAGACAAACCTAACACAGCATACTTGATCAAACCGCTCCAAAACGAAAAAAGAAGACATGGCCGCCATCAACGGACAGCAGCACGGGCACCTCCGGGCCCGTTCGGGGCGCAACTCGCAGACATTCGACCGATGGATCCACCTGTAACCTCAGCACTGTTTTGGAGGAACCCCAGGACCCTGCCTCTCCAACGCTGTACGACTCGCCATGCTGCACCCCTGGTTCATACGCAGATGGGACCCAGGATTCGCAGTTCTCAACCCACGACCCCTCCGATGCTGGAGGGTTGGTCCAGAGCCCTGGCTATCCACCAACCCCACAGAACTCATCCTGTGATTCCGTCTGGGTAGACATGGGTGATTCCCAGCCTCCCACACCTCCACGGCCGGCACCAGAGTATCGAACCCTCTTGAACTCTGTTTCTTTGACTCCACCACCATCACCACCTCCCCTGTGGGATGAGGAAGAACCGGCGGACGAAATCGACGGCTGGCTATCTAGTGCTTTCTACGGTACTGTAAAAACGGCCGTGCTGCATCTGCTCGCCATCACCATCAACAAGTACCGCACTGCCAACTGCTACGGATGTCAAAACAGCCACCTCAGCCAGAAAGAACATCCGTGTTTGGAACCGTTAGATGATGTCTAAGGTCACTAGGTGTTGGGGATTGTGATTTTATAAACAAATATTTTGAAAACAAAAAGTTTTCCTCCACAAGTAGTGTGCACTCTCATGGATCCTGTACTTTTTATACTTATTTTTTTATACTTGTTATTAGAACTGAAAAGTTTATAGCGTGTGTTTACTATTCTTTAAATTTTTATACTTGTTATTAGAACTGAAAAGTTTATCTTGTACTTTTATAACATTTTATTAGAGGTTTGCATAGTCACAAATACAAAAATACATAACTTGTTCATCGTATTTTTCTCTCATTCCGTTTTCAACATGTCTGAGAAACGTTTAATGAAAAAAGTGTATTACGATCCTAGCCATCCAGGGAGCTTTGGAGGTGTAGAACGACTACGTAAAAATGCTCAAGATGAAACATGTGAGAGGGTAGGAGTTGAAAATGTCAAAGACTTTTTATCTTAGCAGGATGCTTACACTCTACACAAACCAGCGTACATTTTATAAGAAACAGAGTTTTTGTACCTCGTCCTTTAAACCAATTTCAAGCAGATCTGTGTGATATGCAAGCTCTGTCAGAATATAATGACGGGTATAATTATTTATTAACGGTCATAGATTTGTTTTCCAAGAAGGCTTATGTACAAGCTCTGAAGAGAAAAACAGCCGTTGAGGTGGTAAAGGCTTTTGAATCTATTTTTGAAGAAAGTCATACGCCTGTAAAACTACAAACTGATGCGGGGAAAGAATTTTTTAACAAGGCTTTGATGAAAAAACACGGTTTCATACATTTTTCCACAGCCAGTGATCTCAAAGCCTCTGTGATTGAAAGATTTAATCGTACTTTAAAAAGTAGAATGTGGAGATACTTTAAGGCAAACAACGCCATGCACTACCTCGATGTCTTACAAGACTTGTTGAAAAGCTATAATCACAGCTATCACAGCAGTATTAAAATGAAGCCTATGCAAGTGACCTCAGAGAATGCCTTCCAAGTGTTTCAAAACCTGTACGGTACATCCTCAGCCACTCAGAGAGGTGAATTAAAAATGAATTTTAAAAAGGGGGATCAAGTCAGAATATCAAAAGTGAGGGGGGTGTTTGATAAAAAATATGAACAGTTTTACGGACGAGGTGTTCACAATACACGAATGCATTCCTCGTGAACCACCTGTTTACAAACTGAAAGATTATGATGATGAGATCATACAAGGTTCCTTTTATGAGGCAGCTGATGGCTTTTTTTCTGCCTTTTTCAGTTTTTTTAACTGAGATGGAGACAAGGGGATGTTACCTTTCAAAAGATTTAGAGCAATCTCACAAAGCGTCTGAATAAAGTCAGGAGAACCGTCGCTAAGAATGTTGAGTTGCAAAAAGTAAAAGCGTGTAAAGACAAAGACTACGCTGTAGAGGAGATATTGAAACGACGTACAGTCAGAGGTGAAGAGCAAGCTTTTGTACGTTTGGAAAAACTGGCCTGAAAAATTCAACAGCTGGGTCAAGGTTTCCGCTTTAAAAAATATATAAAAACCTAGGTGTACACGAGTTGTGTATTATTCCAACATGTACGGTCCGAAGGACAAGCTCTAATAATAAGAAAAGATCAGTCTTGAGCGGTAGGCTGTTGAAGCGGAGGCCTGGACGGAGCTCTGATATATTTGAATGATCTGTACAATATTACATTACAAAAATTCAAAAAAACATGGCTCTTTTGCATCAGAAATCTCCAGAGTGTACTCTGGCGGAGCTGGATTTATTTTCAGCCCCTATGACGCAGCTTTCTTCTAAAATCTATACAGAAATTTCCCCTGTGTCAGCCATCACAGACGGGGGTCCTATAGAGTTTTTCATACCTGGAGACGGTGAAAAGTATCTGGATCTAAACGACACCCTTTTGCATCTCCGCGTGAAAATCTCCAACGCAGATGGCACAAACCTGGCTAACGACGCGGCAGTGGGTCCCCTCAATTACCCTCTAAATACAATTTCACAATCTAGCGCCACACACCCATACAGAGCCATGATTGAGACTCTGCTCAACTTTTCAGAGGATACTCTCAAGAGACAGTTCACAGCGGGTCTATTTTACAAAGATACAGCGGGTGCTATGAACTCCATAATTGTTGATGACGGCGCTAATGAAGGTTTGAACAAGAGAGCCGCTTTCACTGCAGTTTCCAGAGAAGCACATCTGCTGGGTCCTCTGCACGGGGACATATTTTTCTGCATGGAAAAACTCTTGGATACTCTTCAAATAGAAAATATTTTACACTGTTTGCTGGGAGATGGATTTTGTGGCGTGTGGGCCGCCGATCAGCTTCCCTTGTTGAATTCATCCTTTAGACTTCCAGCCTACTTCATAGTCAACACACATCCGGCCCATATGCCAGGGGAGCACTGGTTAGCTTTAACACTGGAAAAGAACGACGGAGCTACCTTTTGTGATTCTTATGGTTTTTCACCAGTCACCGATCACTACCCCTCAAGTATCTTACAGTTTTTGGAAAAACGTTCTGAAAACATCATGTACCATGATAGACAACTGCAACACATCCTGTCAAACGTCTGCGGTCATCATTGCATCTTTTATCTCTGCCATAGGGCTTGCGGTTTATCTCTCGACAATGTATTATCTTTGTACAGCGATGATGTGCTGAAAAATGACGATATGGTGTACAATTTTGTGAGAAAATATCAACGTTGTGTCAAAAGTAAAGACCACACTACCTCAAAACAGGGTAGTTGTTCTTTACAGTTGTTTAAGGATTGTTACAGATTTTGATTCTTTTGCTTACTCTTGTGCTGTTTTTTGTTTTTGATAAAATAGACTGTAGACTTTGAAAATATGTTTAATGAAAACTTTATTGATGAAAGACAAATATTTTGCGTTACAATTATTTATGAAATATCCATCCATCGTGGGGATACATTTATTTTCCTTCTTCGTGTTTTAGCACCGAGTAGTTCTGACTGCTCATCTGACACCTCATCTTTATCCGAGGTTGTAACCTATGGTGGGCTAGCCGTGTATCTTCTTCTTAATGTTACAGTACTGTTCACAAGGATTATTCACAGAGGATAAAGGGATGTTCAGTTCTGACAGTATTTAGAAATTCTGACCAGCCTGCGGGGGGGTGGGGTTTGTGTTTTTTTTTTTTTTTTATAAGGTAACGAAAGATGTTTGATCATATGAGATCCCTTCATGCTCTTTCCCCTATAAACAAATTCACCCTTTGAACTCCACCCATCTGTGCTTTCGTATAATTTATTTAAGATATATTCCGCTTTCTTGCGCTCTCGCTGGGGTAGACTTTTCAAAACCTCATCGACCGTGTGATCCAACCCGGCGGGTACCTGAGCATCTTGAGACGGTTGTACGTTAGCGTCTAAAAGCTCAGACTGATCATTCTCCTGTCCCCTCTGTAGAGTCAGTCACCCTCTGTCCATCTCTCTGATCCTGCTTGGAGAAGGCCAAATATCTTTGCAGTAAAGCGTTGTACTTTTTTAATTTTTTCATAAGAACTCAATCCCTGTTCATTTAATACATCCCTCATTCTAGCATCCAAGTCCTCCTCCGCTGTTTCTCTGATAGATGCAGTCAGTTGAGTGAGACGTTTTAACTCATGGGGTGAGACGAGAAACAGTTTCTGCGTCTTCTTCAGAGACATTTTATAATAAATTATCTTATAGCAATACCTCCTTAAAGATTTCCTAACATAGGTACAACGGCTGCCAGGAGAGGTAAAATGAAACCACCGGACTGCTTCTTTAGAGTTTGGCGTTTGCTTGATAAACTGGCATTCTTATTAGCCAGGAGTCTGATGGCTTTTTTCTGCCTTTTCAGTTTTTTTAACTGAGATGGAGACAAGGGGATGTTACCTTTCAAAAGATTTAGAGCAATCTCACAAAGCGTCTGAATAAAGTCAGGAGAACCGTGGCTAAGAATGTCTTTACGTTTCTTGGGTGTAGCGTGATACAAAGCCGTGAGTAAGGGAGCATTTCTTTTTATACGCGCCGACATGATGGTCTAGGCTGATGACTTGGGCACATACACTGTTGACTGTTGATGAGGAAGTACACCCGTCCTCAGTCTGTACCGTTCAGGACAGGTGGGCGTGAGATCTACTATTAAATACCCATGAGGCTCGGTGGTAGCATCTTCAAAACTCTCTAAGAAATATGCCTTTTGGGATGGAAAGATTTGATGCGCTAATATATTCATTTGTAATTAACCCGGGGATTTTTAAACATCACCAAATAATTGCTGTTCAAACTAATGGTGCGACTGTGTTTGCCCTGATAAAAACGTTTTGTGTCAACATCATGACGCTCATGTTTCTGTGATGTCTGTACTATGTAAAATAGTGATGGGAATTCCGGCTCTTTTTAGAGAACTGGCTCCTTTGGCTCGGCTCACTAAAAAGCCGGCTCTTTCGGCTCCCAAGTGGCTCCTCATATTTTTTTTTTTTTGCTTAATTTATTACCAAATTATGTGTAAAATGAATATCTAATGTAAATACATGCATTATATCAAATGTTTAGTATTTATATGGATTTATTAATACACTCAACATGGAACAGTGCTACAAAAGAAAATTATAAAACACAAGAACAAAGACTTAATTTAATTCTTAATTGGACAAATTGCTGCTTGATATGAAATGTTTAACTTTGCACAGTCTACACTCTGCCTTTGAACTATCACATTAAAATCTGTCCAAACTTTACTAGGTTTCTCATTTTCTCACCCTTTCCGTGCGTAGTCTCTGTCTATGTAGCACCAAGGTCTCTTGCTCTCCGTCCTCCCACCTGTTCACGTGCTCACTGTGCCGGTGTGTCTGTAACCCCTCCCTCCCCCTCCTGCTGGAGGAAAAAAACGGGAAAATCTGGAAAAAAATCCTGATCTGGCTCCCAATCAAGAGCCGGCTCCCGTCATTCACTTCAAAGAGCCGGCCCTTAGAGCCGGATCGTTCGCAACCGACCCATCACTAGTGTAAAAATCTTGACCACTTCAGGATGGTTGGAGGCTTGAAAAATAACATCGTCCAAAATAATTAGATGTGTTTGATCGGGAGGGAACAGGTTTTCATCTTCAAAAGAATCAGGCAGTCCTTGAACAAATTTAATCTTTTTATTCATCCTTTGCAATTCACTGTACATAGGTTGAAAGGAGGTATAAATCCATACAATATTTTCAGGTACAACATTCATCACACGTTCACAGTTTTGTAATACATTTTTTACAAAGTAGGTTTTCCCACAACCGCTGGGACCTACAATCATACAGGAAAAAGGGAATATGAAACGGGTTTCTAAATCAATTTCCTCCATAACAGCAAAGTCTGAAAAAATTAAATAAAATAAAAAAATCTAGTTTTAATGACCAAAAGCTGGAGTTGTACGGTCAGCAAAGAGACGCCTTTTGTCATACACCACTCTAAACTTTTTCCGGAATGACAAGTTTTTTAACACAAAGCCTCTTTTATCAGGAGTGATTGTGTGCTGCGGAACTTCAATCACACCTTGTCTTGAATTTTGGATGTACCCCTCCCCCAGTTCTCTGACGCTGTCAAAGTTTACCACCTCACAACACTCCTGCGTTTGTGTAATGCCTTTTACGCTCATAACCACCTTTCTCTTGGATTTAGTTTGGTAGGCGTTACTCTTGGGGGCCCGCTGCTACAAACTCCTGAATACTGTCACCATCCAATTCATCGGTCAAATCACCCAGATAGTTACCCACTTTAGAGACGTCTCACCCCCCTTCACTACATAGATTAAGCTGTCTGTGTCAATGTAGAGAACTCTCTCTTGCAACTTCTCCAAACATTCGTACAGTTTGAGGCGTGCATGTGCTGTGGTGAATGCTGCAACAAATGTTACTCTGCTTACCGGGGGGGATGTACACCGCTATTGCAGTATCTCCATCGCATTAAAGCCTTCTTGTTGGCAAGCACATTAAAGTAGTCAACTTCATATAACCCTGAAAACAAGTAGCTGAAAAATTCTTCAGGATTAGAGATGATGCAGGTACGATACAAATTGTCTCTCTGGGCAAACTTTCCCCAAAGACTGTTGAGGCATAGTTTGGCAACCTGTCTCTTGACGGGGTTAGACTCAATCTTGCCCGCATCTAGCAGAATACCCTGATGGATCTGGTAATCTCTGATGCACTTTTCCCTACTCTCTTGATCAGTCGCCTCAGAGGGGTAGCCGGAAGCCTCCTGCTTACCCTTTGACAAAAGTAGTAACTCTGTGTTTGCAGATTACGTACATGCTTTTTTAAAGTGCCACACTTCAGTAATTTTACACACTCCGTACCCTACCTCCAGGGCCTTGTTAAACTCTACAGTGACCCACACACCCGTCAATGATCTCTCCTCATCACAGTGTGTACAGGTACCACTCTGATTGTTGGTTTCTGCACAGGTGCGACAGAGAGGAAAGGTTAATTTACCTCCTAAACTTTTGTATGGTAAAACAGGGAAAAAGAGACCACGAGGGGGGTAGACGGTGGCCTTGATTAACCCAAAGTAGTCTCTGGGGTCCCCAAAATCTCTGTAGATGATGGCGGGGTGACCTAGGGGGTAAGAACATGCGCTATTTACATAGGGGTACAGAGAAGTCCACATAGTGCACCGTTTCACCGGGCCCAGCTGTGTCTCAACTTCAAAGCGCTCGTTCTACCGCCATAAAGAGCTTTGCGTGGGCTAAGAGGTTCTGGGAGCTCAAAATCATGCAGAGATTTTTTTACTGTGTCTTTTGATTTTTTTCCATCTCCACCCAATCATGCTCTCTCATGACGGTAGGACGAGTGTTGTACTCGACCTCTAACGTCTGCAGTCTCTGCTCACTATCGGTGTGCAACTCCCCAAAGGTGACGCCTCTCAGAGGACATGTTCCTGTAGGACTAAAACACAGAGGACAACCGTGATAAAAACAACCGTGAAATTCCCAGACATGTTTTACACCATCAATCTCAGCGTACCCATCTACCGTGTAAGGGCCAATCTGTTTCTCCCCCGTTTAGAGCATGCTGTATGAAGATTTTTTTGTGTGTACATTACCCACTCTAACCACTGAATCGATGCTGTGGAGAATCTTTTACACTGCTGCATGTAGTTGTTAGGGCATGGCACAGCGAGTGTTTCAGGGTGCAGGTAGTTGGTGACAAACACCTTCATGCAGGCTGAAGCTATGGTTATGGAGTTGAAGGGGTCCACACCAGCCTCACTCAGAAAATGGTCTCTGAATTTAACACAACCCTTGGAGAGAATGTCAACATCATTTTTACAATAGTGCAGAGCTTCCTCCCTAAAGTTAAAGGTACCCTGACAGGCTTCTGTGTACCATTTGTTAAACTCTTCCAGCTCACGCTCCCCCATGCGTTCCACACCATAGGCAGAGGGGGGCGGGAAGGGCCCAACATACCTAAGCTGTGTCTCAGAGCTGAATTTGTGCGGAAAATACCCCTTGGACTGGTCAGTAAAGCCTAAGGCTTTGGGCATAGTGCTAAGACGCATAGGCAGGAAAGAGAGGGAGTCTATGAATTTAAGTTGATAATCAGGCTCCTCAAAACTGAGAATTTTACTCCCTGTCATGAGAATCTACTGCGGTGTTACACCCTCTTTCAGCATACCCTGTAGGATCAGGTAGCTGTCAAAACCTCTAGAATTATGCGCTAAAAAAACATTTCCCCTGTATTGGTTGCTCCTGAAATGCAAGAGAAAACACACTCTGCCCCGTAAAACACTTTCTCCACACCTGCCAATGTCTTTGCACACACTAGAAAGGGTACATGCTCACCTTTCTTACCCACAAAGGTTTCAAAGTCATAAAATATCAGATCAGGATGCTCTGTCTCCTTGAGACGGGGTTGAATGTAGCACAAATGTGTTTTAGCATCAGTCGGTAATTTACCCCCACAGATTTTGCACTTTGGGGTGACACAACGATGCACCTTCTTACCATTGGTCATGTTGACGTAGTAACACAGCTTGCACTTTTGACCTTTTTTCACCTGATCACATAGGATAAACGGTTGCATGTTCATAGCGCTCGGTTTTACCTCTTTATGTCTGGCGAAACAAGAAAGCGAACGGCACTTTCTATGACAATCTGAACATTCCACAGGTTCGAGCGGCTGTGTGGGGCAGATGGGGTCGTTGCAAACCTGGCAGTAACCTTTACAACTGTGCACATAGGAGCAGTTAAATCCTTTTGTAACAATAATTGCAGAAAAAACCAGTGCCCAGAAATGCTTTCAGATTTTTTTTATCCCATAGTAATGATTCTGCAGTAAAAATAAGAACAGAGGTCTGGAACGAGCTGCAAAAGTCGTCTCAAAGTGTGAGAGGCTTGCCGTGGGTTGTTCTGTAAAACACCACAATTTTGCGTCCCAGAATCTCTTCAAATTTACCCACATCACTAAAAGTAACAGGTGTCTGATCATCCAAACCAACCTGATGCTGCAAATACCTACCCATTTTCACACACTGGCTGTCTGTAAAAGCAGATTCGAGAGTGTGAGCTAGGCTGATGGCATAGCAGAGACGATCAGCCCTGTTGTCTACAACATACAGGTGTCGTCTTTTCTTGTCAACTATTTCACAATCTAAAGTTTTCTCCAGTTTACGTTTAGCACCCCCTGATGGGTTCTGTACAACCTGCACGATTAATTCAAGATTCTCATCATGAACAATGTTATTGTTAGATTGCACTAACCGGTCAAGCACCCCTTCAAAAACTGGCAGAACATTATCACCGTCATCATCTACAACTACTGAGACATGTTGTTTTACATTTTCACCCACCACCTCCAACTGTATCACATCATTACGGCTAGCCAACTGTAAAGCATCATCAGACAGTTCTCTAATTACCCCTATCACATCTCTATAAAATGCTGCTATATTGGGTACGTTTCCCTGAGGGGGCACCGTGAAGATGCGTCTAAATCTATGCGTGTTAAAGTGACCGTGCGATGTATCTCCCATTCCCCCGTCCTCTCTAGACACATCCCTCTCTTCAACAGAAGGACCCGCCTCATTCAGACCCCCACCCTGTTGCAGAGCGGGTGGAATCTGTAAGTCTGAATCTGCAAGTGGCTCATCCTGGGTGTATTCATTTTGATTAGAAAAAGATGGCGACAGATTTTGGTTTAAAAGCAGGAGTGCATTGTCGATGGTTTCAATGGGGTCATAACACTGTTGTTCAGATTGGTCTACAGAAACATCCGATTCTGCAGGAAAGTGGTTTAAACCCCTGAGAGCATTGTTCAAGTCCTCGAAAGGATCCTTTTCAACAGGAATTTGATTTATATGAGCGATTGTCAAAGCCAATTCTTCGTTCATTTTTATTTTATTTATTTTTTCAATTAAAATAATACCTAGTCTTTACATTTTTTCACATACGGCAACGACTGGGGAAATAAGTCTGCATGACTTGACAGAGTAACACTATGGCGTTCATGTGCTGATTGTCAGAGGATGTTGTTGGTCCACTTCCCGGCTGGACGACTCCTACAGCAGTTTCTGTAAAAACAAAAGTTGATAAGAAAAACTTTATGCAAACCAATGTAGTCTATAGATATATACACATTTTATTTATTTTCAAACGCACCTTCAAATAGTCTTCTGGCGGCGTTACCACTTTGAGGTTTACATTGTGATCTTCCTCGGACCCTAGGGGGCGACGGTGTCTCGGGAACCACGAGAGGTGTGTGTGTGTGGTGCTGGTGACACAGACCGGCCTGGAAGAGCCTGAGATCCTGGGGTTGCTAACATGTAGCTGGGGCTAGGTACTGCATGGACCTCAGCTGCTGTTGTAACAGTTCTGTGGCCTGTTGAGGTATTTCATAACAAACATGTTTTGTTAACCTGTTTCTACGCATGCGTGTGTATGCAACCTATAAGAATACAAGACGTCATCACGGCGGATGACACTACAGACACGGTAACGTAATGATTGATTCATTTGAACGCTGGAGCGGCAAGGTTCAACAACCAGCCCTTAGATGACTCGAAGCTCAAAAAAACACACAAAAAGGCTTCAAATAGTAAAAGTTCTCACTCTGCACGTATGGTGATCCGACGGCTTCAGGATCCGGGGTCCGCTGTTGGTTTTGCTGCCTCTCGCACCTCTGCAGCGGGGCCTCTAGCAAAGGATTCACGACAGCTGTAGGAGCCTGATCCACACTACCGGGCCTGAGGGTGTCTCTCCTCTTTTTCTGTACCGGTGTGGCCGGGGCTGCTGCAGGGGTATCCTCTTCACAAATACCACCAATTTCCCCGTGAAACACACAAGGATGTTGTCTTTTCTGGGGTGTTTTCGACCGAGGCAGAGATTCAACACCGGTCCTCAGGTCTTCTTCAACCCGTGTTGGGGTTATGGGTACCTGGATCCGATTGGGGGTCTGCAAGGCTTGATTTTCGGCTTCTTGAATGGATTCTAAGGCATTTCCATCCCAACTGTCCTCCAGGCCGTCACCCAAATCTGTAAGTAGATTTTCACCGTTCATATTAGAGGGTTTTTTAAATAGAATTAAAAAAAATAATAATAATTACATTTAAATAAAACAAAATGTACCTAACACAGTCTGTGTGGGTACGTAACCCGTATCTGCTACTATTTAAAAAGACAAATCAGTTAATAAAAACAAAGAGGTTAAGAGAAACCAGTTAATAAAAAAACATGTTAAAAGTTTAATATAATAAAACTTACCAGTACAGGCTGCGTATTGGAGATCCTCTTGGTTAAAGTTATCTTCAAAAATACACAAGTTGTATTTAATATATTAAGCAATGGTTAAATATTACAATGAAAATTCAACGGAGTGTAGGGGATACGCTACTTTTTCATTAGAAAGGTAATTACTGGGAATTAATAATACACTCGTAAATGGGGCACCACCTCCGTTGTTTAGCTACTGGAATAATCCGGAGGAAATTATTCCACAGATCTAATCAAATCAATTTATCAAATTTCAAAATCTATATTTAATCTCAATATTTCTGAAGTAGTGATTTCTTTTACACGATTCATCGATTTCCCCGCATCAAATCAAACCTGCACAGACAAGGACATACGGTTATATATGTTTATTGACTAAATTAATGAAGAGTAAATAACATGAAATGATAATGTAAACAAATAACAACAAATAACAGAATATGTGGACAGTAAATTAATTAATTAATATTGGGTGATTCAGGAGCGATGGTGGATTTTGCGAGACGGCAGTAACCTTAGAAGAATTTTCGATTAGGGCATCGTAGTCTTAAATTTTACTTCCGTAATATTCTAAGCTTAAACTATGGGAATCAAAGCTCACAGACAGACACCAACTCTTGGGAAGTGTGTGGGACCCCGGCAGTGTATGTGGGTTTCAGCCTACTTTGTTGTAGAGATGGAGGGACTTCAGAATCTTTCTCCTCCGGCTGGTACTGCTCGGCTGCTGTTCAGAATCACAGGTCCAAGAACGTGTCGTCACCGATACCAGTGGCAAGCGCTCCAGTCCAAGGCCCAGCGAGGCTTGGCGCTTTGAGTGGGTTGGAGGCAGGTAGTCTGGAGGATAATGTCTTTGTCCGGCTGAAACGTTTATACGTCTCCTTGAGCGGTCAACCACGGTGATGTCCTTTTGGCTTGTGATCAATGTCTTAAGAAAAGTTCCTCAGAGTGGTTGGTCTTTGGCTTTGATTATGAACTAATCCAACTTCTGGTCTAAAATAACTGTAGAATGAAACGCTGGCCTTGCGAATCCTCTGTAGTCACTAAGTCCAAGAATTGAACTAAATTCACTTTCTGTGAATCGGGCGACAATACTTGACAAGATATAAACTAAAAAAACTTATAAAAGAATTAACTTTGTTCGTGTCTTGAGCCTTCAAAATAAAAGTACTAAAAAGTACTTCAGCGCCGCAAATTATTACGTGAGGAAAAATTCAACACGTGTCTCAAACGAAGTAAAATAACGTACGAAATCAAAGTAGACCAAAAGTAAATAACGAATGGATCCAACGTAGATTTAAGAAGAGAGTTTTGGAAGTGTAAAAGTAAGAGAGAAGCGTAAAACAAGACCGGAGTCTATATTATATGTTTTAGTTTGGAGGCGTATCCGGAAAGGCTAATCGCGTCACTTCCTTTAGCGATATTTCGATATTCGTAACTTTATTAACTCACTTCTATCGTGTTTTAAAGTTTCGAAATCCTAATTCACCATTCACAGAACCCACCATGACTTAATACATAGTTTACATGTTTTAACATAACATAACCGAAATTACTTGATGTAAAAATAAAAGCAGACCTAGTTAAAATGTCACAAACATGCATATGAAACACTAATGGATTGTACATATTTCATATAGTGTTAGCTTAATTCTTGTTATAAAATTGTGTGTCAGGAATTTACCGTTTGGAATAATACACAACTATAAAACAAAATCTGTTTTGAAGATACCTTACGCTATACCAGAATCTTACCAAAAGGTGGCACTGTGGCTCCATCAAACATTCAAGCATTTTACACATGATTTTGTAACTTAGTCCAATCTGAAGACAGAAACATCAGACAAACATTACATTTGCGATCTTCTCATGCTGGATGGCAATCTGTTAATTTTGAGAAGATGAAATTTTAACATAATACTACAACAGAACTAAATCTATATCCGTGCAACTGTTGTTACTGCTTCCTAGATTGGAATATCCACTATCAAAAGAAAACATCGTAATTTACACTTTAGAGGAAGGGGTGTCAGAATGCCAGATGTGGATTCCAGAGGAGTTTCTCTCTGGAGGTGATGCAATTTAGATCAAGGAGATGCAAACACATTCCATGTCTATTCCATAGGAATTTACAACTAAAAAGGCACTTAATTATCACACACGATCCACTTTAGGTGTAGGGTGTCGTTCTGATCTGTGGAGGAGGATAAAGCAAATTGACACCTAGAGATCCCATCTGAGAATCTGAAAAGAACCAGGCTCTCGGTGCAGGAGACTGTCGGCGCCACAGTCTCACCTCCCCTCCTGGGTCAAAAAGGTGAAGGGGAAAGAGGAGGCCTTGAAAACTCTCCTGGTGGAACATAATCAAAATAATATGATTGTTGAATCAAGAGACTGATAAAGCGTCTCTTGTAGAGGAAGACGAGGACAAGGTCCTACAGGAGAAAAAGTTTTTTAAAGAAAGACATGTCGTCAGTCTGGTGTGGTCCGCAACAGAAACTCTCTTGGGGATACTTATAACAGTTCCAACCGTATACAGACTATTGAGGCAGTTGTGTTAAAACGTTTACCATCTGGAGGTATGCGGTAGATGACGACCTCTGTAATATTAACTATTAGAACTCTTAACAAAGCCTCACTTCAGAGATTGGCAGAGTCCTGAAAGTATCCATCTAAGACACGTTTCATTACTTTATAGTCCTTTATTACCCCCTGTCACCTATCATCGTACCATATAAGAACAAAGTATTTTTAAAGTTATATAGTTATAATAACTATATGTGCGTTAATCAACTATGCACAATCTATTGACTGTTTTATCTTAAAAAGTTTACCATCTGGATGGGGGGGGCTGAGACATCTGTAATATCAATCTATTAGACCCTTAAAAACACCCTTGAAGTGTCAGATTTTGATTGATCGATTTGACCTGGGACTGTACGGATGCGTGGGAAAGGGGCGTGGTGCCTGTCACTTTAGAGTTTGAGGAGAAGTGCATAAATCCCTCTCTCTTGGGACCAATGGTTACCTTGAAACCCACAATCAAGGCTAACAACGAAACAGCTGTTAGCCCAGTGTTCCAACATCTGCAATCGAAAACTCATATCACAACTAGAGATCGATGAGAGGCTACGGCAAGGGGGCGCCAGGACGACAGGTCAGCGGGGGGATGCCACCATCACGTCATCGGACTCGGAAGCCTGCACCACAGAATCCACCGAATTGGTGAGATCCTCCTCACTGTGCCGGTCAACCTTACAACCCTCTCCATCCCAGTTTCCCCCATCGCCAATGCTGTTCCGACAGCGGTGGCATCCTCATCTCTCTCTGTGAGTGCCCCAAGAAGGAGGAAGAGATGGATGGCACAGGACGACTCTGTGATGGCAGCACATCTCAAGGAGCACAGGGAGAAGATGTGGGCTGAATACAGAGAGGAGCAGGACAGGTGTTTATGGTTCATGGTTTACGTCCTGCTCTGTGTACACTGTTTGGTGCTGTAGCTCTGTCAGTGAACGCTGAATCTAAATTTGTTTTACTCGTTACAGCGGTTATTTTCCAGCTTAACGATTAAACGTAGACTCGTTCTATCTAAACACTCAGAGTTACTCCTTCTTTTAGTGACTTTTCGCTATTTTCAAAAGTTTTTCATACACGCTAGCTTCATTAACATTAGCAGTTAGCTATGGCCCTCTCCTCTGTCCTGCTCAGTCTGTCAGATGTTCAGTTATTCCTCTGCCTTCTTTAATGATAATGGTATATGTATAAAGTGTAGTTTATTTACTGCGCTGAAGGCGAGGCTTAGTAAGTTAGAGGAACAGTACCGCACCACAGAGATATCTTTAGCCGCTATAGTCAGCCCCCAGTAGCCGGTGCGGTCCGACAGAAGGTAGCTTCTGCTAGCCGTCCTTCGGTAGTTCCCCCGGTAGTTCCTGAGCAGCCGGGAAAACAGGGACAGTGGGTGAATGTTCGGAGGAAGACTAAAACGCTGAAGCCCACAGTTCACCACCAACCCATTCATGTTTCTAATAAATCTTCCCCACTCAGCGACACCCGCTGAGGAACCAACTCTGATTATTAGCAGCTCCATAGTCAGAAACGTGAAGTTAACAAAGCCAGCGGCCATAGTTAAATGTATCCCTGGGGCCAGAGCAGGCGACATTAAATCCTATTTAAAACTGCTGGCTAAAGATAAACGTAAATATAGTAAGATTGTTATCCACGTCGTCGGTAATGACACCTGTTTACGCCAATCGGAGGTCACTAAAATGAATGTGGAGTCGGTGTGTAATTATGCTAAAACTATGTCGGACCCCTGCCCAATGTGACCAGTGATGAGACGTATAGCCACATGTCGTCATTCCACCAATGGCTGTCAAGGTGGTGTCCAGCAAACGATGTGGGCTTCATTGATAACTGGAAGCCTTTTTGGGGAAAACCTTGGCTGATTAGGAGAGACGGCATCCATCCCACTTTGGACGGAGCGGCTCTCTTATCTAGAAATATGGCGAAGTTTATTTCTAAAACCTGACAGTCCAGAGTTGGGACCAGGAAGCAGAGCTGCTGTCTTCAACACTTCTCTGCGCTTTCTTTAGAACAGTCACCCACCCAAAACCCCATAGAGACTGTGTCTGTCCCCTGACCACCTAAATTATTTAAAGAAATTAAAAACAAGAGGAGTTCAACATAAAAATCTAATAGAAATTAAAACCAACTCCTCAGTAGCACAAAATAAGAGAATGAAATGTGGACTGTTAAATATCAGGTCTCTGTCCTCTAAAGCTTTTTTAGTGAATGAATTAATATCAGATTATGATATTGATTTACTTTGTCTTACTGAGACCTGGTTGTCCCACGAGGAGTATGTTAGCCTAAATGAATCCACCCCCAGTCATATTAATACTCACATTCCTCAAGGCACTGGCTGAGGAGGTGGAGTAGCAGCCATATATGATTTGAGCGTTTTAATGGACCCTAAACCTAAACTAAATTATAATTCATTTGAAAGCCTTGTTCTTAGTCTCTCACCCAAACTGGAAAACACTACAGCCAGTTCTGTCTGTTCTAGTGTACCGCGCTCCTGGACTGTACTCTGATTTTATATCTCAATTCTGAGTTTTTATCAAGTTTAGTCCTTAAATCAGATAGTAATTATTGTAGGTGATTTTAATATTCATGTGGATGTTGACAATGACAGCCTTTGTAACGCATTTATCTCATTAATAGACTCAATTGGCTTCTGTCAGAGTGTAAATAAACCAACTCATTATTTCTTGGCGCTATACAAATAAAATTGAATTGAATAATGCTCAAAGCGGCATTAAGTTATAAAAACATAATTATGAAGTCATTAAGATAGATACTTACAAACATACACTCTGGAATGCTGATAGCTCACCCACATAAAATATAGGCATAGTCTGTATAGCCAGACACAGATATGATAACTGCTGCCATACAGTCTGGAATGTTGATGGCTGACCAGGTGTGCCAGTGGTGTAGAAAAATAGACAGCAATAATGCTGTATAATGAGAGACATTCTGGTGAACTAAACCTTAACTGAATGTCTTATGATGTGTAAGACATTAAAGACATAGGGGTACCAGTATTAGTAGAACTCAATTTTATTACAACTATATTACATTATTCAACACAAGATCGGATCAGTTCAGACAACCTCTCCGAATGACTGTTTCCTCCCAGGGAAAAAGTCCTTGCTGTGTCTGAAAGAATGTCTTGAGGTTCTCCCTCACTGCACTTGCAGCACGGGATGCACGTGCGGTAGACATTCTGGCTACAGCTCTCATGTTAGTGTCATCTGCAACAACCCTCCTCCATTCACCTGGCCGAACTTCACCTGATGGTGATGTGGTATCTACGAAGTTTGGTGGGATGTATCTGCAAGTTGGAGTCAGCGCAGCATCTGTGTGTATGAGCATGTTGTGAAGAGCAACACATGCCTTCACATGTCGCTTGGTCATGTCATAGCTGACTGTTATGCTCTCAGTAAAAAGCAGAAAGCTGCTAAGCTAGATATTGAGATATTTTTCATTAATAAATGCTGTTGTAATGCAGGAAAAGAAACCTTAACACATTACTACATTAATATTATAAATTAAGATTCATAAATATACATTATTATGTACACATTAATTTAAAAGATTCCATAAAACACATTTTACAGTTATTCAAGTTGTTCATGTTCCAAACTCCTGGATGTAAATGAACATAGAATCCCTTCATGGTCACTGAAATATGTCGGCAAGACAACAGACTGTACATCATAATGTGATGTTTTCACATACACATGATCAATTAATGTGCCCTTTTCGGTTGTTGCTTGTTTGACAATTTGGATAAACCCTTGGTCAGTCATGAATTTGCAGATGGTTGATATCAAAATGTTGTCATTGAAGTCTCCCATGACAGCGATTGTGTTACTTTTGTGATTCAGCCAATCAAGTAATTTGCCAAGGGTTTCTTTGAACAAAGTTATAGGATAAGATGGTGGTCTATATATAACTGCAGTTAATATATTGTATGTAGTGCATTGGTAAACCAAACATTCTAAATTTACATTTGGTACCTAATACTGTATGCCAAATTCTCTGCACTATACATGCCATCTCCACCATGTTGTTGGTCTTGAATTTCTTTGAATAACGGGTTGCTGCTATTGTATGACAAACTCCTTGGATGATTGTGAAAAGCATAACCATCCATTTTTAAAGGTCTCCAATGACCTTTAAAAATCCAACTGCAGGCAGCCATGTTTCGGTAACAGCAATACAGTTAAGCTGCAGATGCTGTGTACACAAAACCGAATCAGTTGCATGTTGAGTCAAATTTTGCACATTCATCAAAAACACTAAAAGGTGGTGTAGTGAAATTACAACCTGTAATCTGTGCCTGTGTCACCAAGAAGGGAGGCATTGTTGCAATTGCATCCGCAATGTTGTCTTTGCAGTATATGGCTCTCTCATCAAAATCCTGAATAACTAAACCAGACAAACCTCTAACTCGAATTAAAGCCACATATGCTTGACCAGCTGCAAAGATTTTCTTTAGCGAAACTACGGCTTTATCTACAGTAAGTCCTTGGACTTTATGGACTGTACAAACCCAGGCAAGCTTTAGCGGAATTTGCCAGCGCAATCCACCATATTTAGTAAGCCTTTCCTCTTCTGGTTCAATGCCTGTGGAATCCATTTCAACAGCGGAGGCAAATGCTGAGCGTTTCCTCCTTTGTGTTCCCACCCGATGATCATCAAACTTAACATAAATCATCTGTGGGAACTTATCATCATCTGGATAAACTATATGTGTGATTGTGCCACACACACACCATTCACTAAACCATGGTCGACATCCAGATTTTTTAACAGCCTTACACGAGCATCTACTCCCAAAAGCAGGGTCTCATCCAGACACGTATCATATGTTCTGGTATGATGTCCTTTCTTCAAGTCAAGCTTGCCTGTTTTCTTACTATTAACAAAATCTTTTGCATCTATCTTAACATATTCAGGACAACTCTCGAATAACTGTTTAATATTATGCTCATTTACTTGTCTATTTGTAGGAAAAATGTGTAAAGCTGAGCTGACTTCACCAGTTTCACAACTCTTTAGTCATTGGACATCCGAATCCAGGATTGGGGTCCCTCTTGAACGAGTTCTCACTCTGTTCAACAACTCCGCAAACAGATTGTAGAACTAAAAACTGTAGTCCGACTGAGTCCACAAGCCATCGCTGACATCTAAATACAATGCTTTCCCTTTCACTGGAGGCAACTGATAAAAATCCCCAACTGCAATTATGCTGTTTAATTTATCTAAAAAGGTCCATGGATGTAGGCAAATAGTTTATGATCAACCATGGAGATTTCATCAATTATCAAAATCTGCAAGGTACTATATTTAGCACGTAAAGAATCGAGCTTTTCCTCACCCAATGGCATGTAAGGCAAGCGCACATCTTTACCAATGCCAAATGAAGTGTGCATAGTACCTGCATGTAAATTGTGTGCAGCTATCCCCGTAGGAGCAGTTACCAAACGCAAATGTCGTGCGGATTGCAACACCCTCTTGACAACAACCTCATTGCCTCGTACTGAATAGCCTTTATTAAGTGGCTTTTACTGCACCACCTGTAACAAAAAGGCGCAACAGAGTTATTTTTTCCACATTAACCTTACTCAAACACCACTGTCTAACCTGGTAGAATATAGACAGCTGTGTTTCATTAAGTGATCTAATTAAGGCCAAGCCATCACTCCTGCATAGGACATTCTGTCTTTTCTCTAAATGAGAAACTTCTCTATTACTAACTGCTAAATCCGGAATACTTTACAGGCTCATCTGAAGGTTGTTCACTCTCCCTACGCTCTTCCAAACACTGTAGACGCTCCTGTTCTTGCTCTGGGCGGAGCTCACACCAGGTGTCTTCTAGAACTGCATCGGTGTCAACCGAATTCTGGATATTATCCAACTCTTCAGCGTCAATTTCAAATCTGCTGCGATTTGAATCGACAATTGACTTAACTGAATGCAGCAGTCACATGACCATGACTATAGAATTGTTCAAACGTTGTGAACCCTGGCAGTTTCAGGTGCACATCTGTGCGAAATGGTAAAAACAACTGCATAACACTCAAACAATTCTGGACTCTTTGTTTCTGAAAAGCGCGCATAATGAACAACTGCAGGTTCGGAACGTATTCTTTTCAAAAAGCACAATTGTTCTCTAGTTCTATCCTGTTGACAGACATCTCGGATTTGCTCAAAACACGGTACTCTGAGGCAAATGTTGCCATACACATATCATTAAAGGTACCGTCTCTTGGCCTATTCTGTCAACAGAACTAGTCATCCACATATCGTCTGTGGTAAGGTCATGTGATGATGCCTTGTTTTAACACAGATAAAGGAAAACTCATTTCTAGAACACTCCTTCAGACGCATGCTAGTCAACCTGTAGACAGCCTCTTGTGCACACACACCTCTATTGTGTAAATTCACACTTACTAAATTTTTAAGCGCGTCTTTAGCACTGCCATTTCCCTCTCTAGCTGCTTCCCTCTGTGCATTCCCTAATAATAATCCCATCTCACGCTCTGCTTTTGAAATGTAGGAAATAATGTACACTACACAAGCATACGCGTCAACAACATATTGGATATCAATATTCGCATTCCAACATTTTAAAAGTGGTTTACTATATTGATTAATCCAAACCTCATTAGCTTGCCTTCTTAAAACAACGTGCGTCTTCTTAGCACAAATATTGTAAGCTTTCTCAAACATCCTTTGATCTACACCTACATAAGTAAACAACTGCTCTACGCTGTCAAAACTGGCATTGTCATCTGAAAGGGCCTTTTCAATTTTTGATGTAATGTACACTGCCATTTCTTTTTCTTGTAATTTTTTCTGTCTTAGTTTTGCATGCACAATCTGCCAATTTTTGTGCTCCATCTTTCTGACATGTGCATGTTTTATCCTCCTCCTCGTCATCAATAGGCGGGCGAGATATAAAAGTTCTCGCAGATGGAGGAAAATTAAAACGACAAACAGTTCTATTTTATTTGCATGTTTTAGAATGCCGTTTGGAATGCTTTTACACAGATGAAACTATGTCCAATAGTGTCTCATCTTGTGCAGGTAATTCACATATTACATAATTATCAATAAATTGAATTACCTCTTCATCAGTATTTTTATCAATTATTGGTGCATTTTCTATCCAAAGCAGGCAGTGAACATGTGGTGAACCACGCTGCTGGAATTCAACCCTATAGAAATCTTTTATTTTGCCAATGGGATAAGTTGGAGACATTAAAACCTCTTTCAAAAAACAATGCCAGCGAAAATCAAACATCCTCGCTGCAGTAACAGGATTACTCCGCAAAAGTTCACATCTATCTGCCCACTCCAGCTCTTCAGCTGTCTGTCCTACCTTCCTGTTTCAAAATGCTATTCAAAAGATTCTTCCACCGCATATCAGCAGAAGAAAAAGAACAAAACCACGTTGGGATCCCCAGCTGACGAACACAAGCTAACAAATCACGCTGCACGCCCTGCCAAAAACTGTTCCACACTGTTCCAAACTTTTCAAATTTTTTCACAAAAAGTCTCAAACTGTTCCAAATTTTCCCAAACGGTCTCAAATACTCCAAAACGGTTCCAAATGTTTTCAAACTATCTCTTCAAACTGAGCTCTCCCAACTCAACTTCAGTTCTCCAAATTCAAACCTCGCGACTTCAACAGCGGACACTGTCCTTTCCAATGACCCACAACATGGCAGTAATTACAAGCCGGGGCACCATCGGCTCCTGTGTAGGAGGATGTACTAGCATGCGATTGAACAGACTTCGGAAACTGGTTACCAGCGCGACAATTGCCACCGTTATCTCCACTTTTCCATTCAACTCCAGAGCGCACATCTGCAAAACTACCTTTATGTGTCAACACAAAATCGTCGGCCAACTCGGCCGCTTTAAGCGCAGTGGGGGGCTTCTGCTCATTAACATACGTTGCAATGCGTTGAGGGATTGCGTTTTTAAATGTTCCAAGACAATCAAGTCACAAAGTCTGTCAAACGAATCCACTCCTGTTGAAGAACACCAACGGTTAAAATGAGACAGCAAATCACGGACAAACTCTACGTTAGTTTGCTTATCCCCCTTGACCCAACTTCGAAATTTTTGGCGATATGCCTCAGGAACTAACTCATACGCTTTTAACACAGCCGATTTTACTGTAGCATAGTCCAAACTGTCGGAATCACATAACGCAGAATATGCCTCTTGAGCCCTCCCTGTAAGAACGCACTGAAGCATCCGTACCCTATCAGAATCTGGCTCTTTTTTAGCATCTGCTACCCGTTCAAATAAAAAGAAGAAAGTATCAGGGTCACGCTCGTTAAACTTCGGCACCAAACGCAAATTAGCCCCAATATCAATACCACAAGATGAGTATGTAGAGGAAGAGTGGTCCCCCATACCCGACTCAGCTAGAGAAAGCTTATCCTCCATGATCATCGTTAATTTGGAGTGTTCTAGTTCCAATTTCATTTTCTCTGTGTTGCCGAATTTTCTCCAACTCAAGTTGCTTCTCCATGTCTACTTACTACTAACCGTACTCTCTCTTTTTCATACTGCAAAATCAACAACTCTTCTGCTGCTCAAATGTCAACCCAGCCGCAGGCACAACAGTTGGCACTGGCACTGGTCCTACAAAATCCGGACCCAACTCTTTTAACCAAACACCTTTTTCATACAATGAAGACAAAACCATGGCTATAGTCCCCCTTATTTTTCTTAAGAACACTAAAGCCATAGTGGTCAGTGATCTGTATTAACTGCTCCTTATTACAGCTTTTTACAAACGCCTCTGTAGGTGCATTCACAAACTATCACGGAAGCCATAGTAGTTTACAGGTACTTACCAGAATGCACTGTGTTAACCAACCAAACAAGTGTGAGGTGAAAGTTAACCCAGAGTATTTCCCCCTAACTGCCTAACCAAAACTTGCTAAAACTCAACCCTAGTCTTCATGCGGGGACCACGGCGGGTACTTATGACACCGAATACCTTAGCGCGGATAAGGCTACCCGCAATAGGCAACCTCTCCGGGACTAAAGCTGTGCTCCCAACCCCGTTTGCCCACAACACTACAGAAAAAAAACAAACTGACGAGTCCCAAAGGGGAAACGCCATACAGCCTAACGGGGAAAACTCTCACAACAAGTCCAGTCAGTAACACGTACCTTCTGTTCAAACAACCACTACAACACAAGGTGTATCTCCCAAAAACTAGAAAAGCTGGTAAACAAAACACAAAATCAAAAACCAACATGCAGCTGGACCTAATTATTTACTCAGCATGTCATTAAATCTGTGCGCCAAATCAGCAATCTAAATGAGATTTAACCAAATAATCTAACCAAAAAGACTAATAGACGAGCCCCCAATTTGTCACACCCTGGCTCTTAAGCCATGACAAATATGAGAGATACACCACTTTAAAGAATAACAAAAAGTAATTTATTTAACAAAAAGTCAAATTATGAACAACTAAATACTTTAAATATAGAGTGTGTATACTAGGGTAGTAAGCAGTGTAAGGTGTGCATGAGGGAGAGTGTGTGTGTGTGTGTGTGTGTGTGTGTGTGTTGTAAAGTGTACAAAACAATATAAGATGAGGCCACGCTGCAGTCCTCACACCACTGGCAGCGTGCCTGCAAAAAGAGAGCAACAAATTAATACAAATCAAACAACAAGTTAGGACAACTCAAACAATACAAACCAGAAGCAGCAGAGAGCTAGAATAAGCAACAGGGCCTTGATTATATAGCCTGGGAGCACCGGGCCCAGGTGTTCCCAGTTGGCACCAATTAACCCCCAGTCAACACCACTATCTGACCTGGCACAAACAAACACCAAACACTCAGTGACACCAGGGGGCGCCACACCTCTAATAGGTTTAAGAAAGCGATACCCATCATCAAACTGCAACAACTGCTTTAATTGTTCCTCATCATTTAATACATTTGTGGTTATTTTTTTTAATTGCCCTCCTTTTCCCTTCCGTAATGCTATTGATACATTTGACACAACCTGTTGAACCTCAGACATGTACTGAGCAAAGAAGATATAATCAACATTTTGTGCAAATCTACCATCAGCATGTAAAATACGATTATTAAAATAACGGCACAAAGTCAAGTAATGAGGTCTGCTGTCATGGTATGTTGCAGATCCAGTCGGAAACAACACCGGGAAATATTTTGCTTCATTTGAATGATCAGACAACAACTTGACAGGAGTGTTGCCTTCTGCTGGAGCTAAATTTAATGTTATCAAAATATTGATCAAGTGCTTCTTGACCAATGTCAACAGGCCTAAGAGAAGTGTCCTGAAACATACAATGTTGTTGTCTGTCATGCAGAAGCTCATCTTGCTCAGCAGCAGTATTACTGTCATCATTACCATTACCATCCACTGCTGCACTATCCTGTTCTGCCACACTCTCTTGTTCCCTACAAAACTCATTTAACCATGCTTCATTAAAATCTACATCCTTATAATGTACATTAGTCTGTTTCAAATACCGCAAAGCCTGCTTGATGCTCATACTATCAACATGCTGGTACTCATAATGCCCTTTGTATGTGAGCTTGCACTTCAGTTTGACAGGTAGCAAAGATCCTTCCATGTCCAAACGCGGCAGCAAATTGCTCGTCTGCACAACATTAGTAGGAACACACGTTACAGGCCCATGGACGCCATTTTGCCCACCTTTAGGCAACGCCAGCAACTTCATGACCGGAATATGCAGCACAATTAAATGTTGCTCTAAAGTATTTAAGCATGCTAATTCTGGTGGAATAAAACACCTCACCAAATTATTTAAAGAAGATTCAGGTGGCATTATACCTCTACTAATTTTATTGTGACAGCTGAAACAAATCCACAACTGACCTCTAGCTTTATCTAACCACTGGCATGGTAATACACAATCTGTACTACATTTATGCAAATACTCTTCACTAATACATCTACCTGCAATTAAACCTATTTCTTTTCTTCTACTATAATCCTTCCTTCTACAAGGTAAAACTTGATGACGAAACAACCCTCTAAAGCACACACAGACAAAATCCGGGCCATCATTTACTCTAGCCAAAAACTGCTTCATAACTAAATCAAACTCCTTCAATGTTGCTTTTATACGTTGCCTCCTCAATTTCATACGTGCAATAACACGCTGCCTATGCTGACGATTTCCATATTTCTTTCTACTAATTTGGTTTACTCTGTCCCTGTGTGAAATATTTGTCTGATATTTAGTTTTCCTAATTTTCTTTACTCTGTCCCTGTGTGAAACATTTCTGATATTTTATTGTAGTCCATTTATTTACTTTGTCCCTGTGTGAAACATTTGTCTTGCCATATACTTAGACGGACTTAACATTTGAGAATTTATTTGGGGATTGGGCATTACAGGTAATGTACTACACTGCTGTTCCATTATTTTGTTCAATAATTTCTACTTCAGCTTTACAACTTGACGAGGCAACTGAAGTCAAACTTGTACCTAGACCCACCCACTTTGCAATACCCATAGCAACACTGCATGTTTGGCTACTGAACACAAACAACAGTCTCATAATGGTTACCATTGCAATTTTCTAAATAAATTCCCTGATTTGACAACGGTCTGTACTTACAACTATATTCAAGCCAGCGACCATCACAGTAAGTGAATATACTCACTGAATAGAATACACACAGAATACTCAGTTCTCAAAATACCACCATTAGCTTTCAAATGCTTAACTAATGCAAGTCTAATTTTCCTGTGATACTTCTGTGTACCATACACAGCCTGACTAACTGCTCTAAAGAAACAGTTATCATCGCTAACTATTTTCTCCTTCAGACAAGGAGCACCCAACAGACCAACCTGTGTAGAAACTAAATCTACTTTCTCTGAGTCAACATTTAACTGTTTGCACAGAGTGTCTACAACTTCCCCACAAAGTGGATCAAACTGGAGCCCTTTACTCACAACATCAGCTACAAAAACCACATCTGAATCAACTGCAGCAAAATCACTGTTTAACTTCTTTGATGAAGACACACTCCCTGATATTTTACGCTTTATACTTGTAATAATAATAATAATACATTAAATTATTAGAGGCGCCTCTCTTGGCACTCGAGGACACCGTACAACACAAAAAAAAAAAAAAAAACAGCAAGAAATAAGAAACAGATAAGAAAAGACAATGTAGATGGTTAAGTGGGGTAGGCAGTTCTGAATAGGTGAGTTTTTAATCTTGATTTGAAGAGTGTGTGAGAGAGTCCAGGTTCCTGAGGTCCGGTGGGAGTGAGTTCCAGAGTTGGGGGGCAGAGCGGCTGAAAGCCCTGCTCCCCATGGTGACGAGGCGGGCGGGAGGGACAGAGAGGTGGACAGAGGAGGCAGATCTGAGGGAACGGGAAGGGTTGGCGATGTGGAGGAGTTCAGACAGATAAGGAGGGGAGAGGTTGTGGATGGCCTTGAACGTGAATAGGAGGATTTTGAAGTCAATGCGGAGTTTTACCGGGAGCCAGTGGAGTTGCTGTAGAACAGGGGTGATGTGGTGGATGGAGGGGGTTCTGGTGATAATTCGAGCTGCAGAGTTCTGAACCAGTTGAAGTTTATGGAGGTATTTGTGAGGTAGACCGAAGAGAAGGGAGATGCAGTAGTCGATGCGGGAGGTGACAAGGCTGTGTACAAGGATGGCAGTGGAGTGGGGAGAAAGGGAGGGGCGGAGTCGATTAATATTGCGTAGGTGGAAATATGCAGACCGGGTGATGTTATTGATATGGGATTGGAGAGATAATGTGCTGTCGAGGATGACACCCAGACTCTTAACCTGGGGGGAAGGGGAGACAGAGGAGTGGTCGATGGTGAGGGAAAAACTGTTAGCTTTTGAGAGGGTTGATTTAGTGCCAATAAAAAGAAATTCGGTTTTATCACTGTTGAGTTTGAGGAAGTTGGAGGAGAACCAGGATTTGAGCTCGGTGAAGCGGTCAGTGAGGGAGGAAGGTGGGAGAGTGGAATTTGGTTTGCTGGAGAGGTAGAGCTGGGTGTCATCCGCGTAGCAATGAAAGTGGATGTTATATTTACGGAAGATATTGCCAAGGGGAAGGAGGTAGATGATGAAGAGAAGGGGCCCCTCTTGTGCAGCCAACCGTTGGCTGAACAGGTAAACTACAACCCGACTGACTTCCCCTGCTTTCTACTACGACCTTTGGACCGGATAACGAATTACTAGGTGGAACTGGACATCTGGGGATTACACAAACACCAGCAATCTCAAACTGTTTGGGAGGTTTAAATGCTGTTGCAAATTTGCAGATGTGCTCAAAACATCATCTAGGCAAGTGAAATACACAACAACACTCTTCTCTTCCCAATCCACCATCCCATCCGCACTGTGCGCTTGCAAATCAACCACAGCAAAACGACCACCTTCACCAATGATTGCACATGTATTTCCACCCAATGTCAGAAAACGTGTGATATTTACTAGACATCTTATCTAATTCAGATCTGAGACAGGTGATCTGATTGATTCTGGTGTAATCACCAGTCACTACATCAATATTTCCAGAAACATAATCCCCGTACTCAAAGTCAAATGTCTGTCCATCAATAACAGACTGTTTGGGCAAATCTGGAACACTTAGTAGTTTAGACTCCTCACTGGTCACATTGCTGTTCCTCAACGTATTGTGGAGCTTATTACCTAACACAACAACCTTGTCCAGATTGTTTGTCTGCCATGAAAACACGCTACCAAACTCTGCTACCAAACTCTGCTACCAAACTCATAGCCATACACTGAACTCCAGCGTGTTGAAACCGAGGATCTGCCTGATAGAAAGATCCCCTGACAGAACTTGCATTACTCTGTGAACTGCCACCCTCGACTACAGCTGCAGTTGCAACAGTGACATCTACATCTACATCCGTCAGCAATGTAGCACTGTCAATGTCAGGATCAACTAAACCTGCCTTCACAGACACGCGGCTAATGGCATACCACTCTGCACCCAAAGACCTCTGAAGATCTCTGATATGATACATCAGGTCGGGCACGGATGTGTTGAAAACAGCTACAGATCTGCCAAAATTAGATGCCAGCCTAGATGCATCACGAGTCCCAGAATCAACTACCACAAAGTAGTTATTGTGATGAATAATCGCACTGACTGAACCTTGGAGGTTCAACAAACACATTCCATCACTAAGCAAAGGTTCCTGTAGCTTTTCATACATCACATTGTCGTCATCCAAAAACCCAAAATCTCTACACTGGCGAGGCAACGTCTACCTTCCACTTCCTGCCAAACACACTACGCTGTTCAATCAACTTACAGTTTCATCTCAATACAGTCCTTGCTTCCTTCAGCAACTAAACTGGCCAACTTGCTGCCTACTGCACAGATATCAATATCTTTCCCTCGCAATGTACAAACCGGAGCAATTACATGTTTTATCGCAGCTACAACACTACCCGCTATTGATACATTTACATCCTGAGTTAATGGTGCACCAAAATCAAACTTAATTAACCACTGCGAAATGAATTGTGACACATACACACCTTACACATATAGGCAGAATATTTGAATAAATAAAACGTGTCACTTCTTATGAGGAACAAAGTCACGATTGGGCCACTGCGGTTCCACATCACTCAGCTCATCATCCTCACAGTTCTTAACACAGTCACTTAAAATGTTTAAAAATGCTACCCTGCCCACCGCGTTAGTGGGAGCATAGACATTTAAAAACACAAGTTTCACATTTTCAAAGACAGCTTTAACTTTCAATAAAACACCTGGAATGACTTCATCAACAGTAAAAGAAAAAGGTAAAAAACTCTGAGCAAATAAAATCCCCACTCCTCCACTCAGACTGGACCTGTGGCTTAAAACCACCTCCCCTTTTAAAAGCCCTTTTCCAGTCACTTTCATTGTCTGTGGTGCTGTGAGTTTCCTGAACAAACATGACATCAATTCTTCTAGTCTCCATCAGTTTAAAAAGAGTGGCTCGTTTAAAATCAGACCTGGCCCCGTTCAGGTTTAAGGTGCTGATATTAAAATCACACATGGATAAAAAATAAACAGCAGTCAGTAAAAGGTAAAAACATCTAAAAATCATCTTCATCATTGATGATTTGAGCTTTTACCTTCAGTACGAGTTTTTTCAGTCTGTATATCTCTTGCTCTGTTAAAACCTCCTCCCCAAAGCTCTTCCTGGTGAGCGGCCTGGCTGACCTAATAAATAATTGCAGGTCGGGAAAGAAATCTCCTACATTAAGCAGCCTGGAGCCTTTAGTCTGCTCCAGGAAAGTTTTAATTTTCTCCGGAGAGTAGCCACGCTGAGAGTCCTCCTGAGTCAGAGGGAAATCACTCTCTGACTCTGTGGACATCTGGACACTCGTTTTCTTTGTTTTACTGTTCTTTTTTCAGATTCAGTGTTTTTTCTTTTCTGGGACATTTTGAGGAGATCGTCATCTGACATATCCTCCTCCATTATTTCTTCAATCATGTCACTCTGCTCACTTGTCATGCCTTCACTTTTTGCCTCAGAAGACACCACAGGAACCAGAGCCCCCCCAAACACAGGAACCAGAGCCCCCTCAACCACGGGGACCGGCACCGCGGGAGGATCACCCGCGGCGGACAGCCCCACCGGAGCAGGAAAACCCGGCCCCACGGCAGCAACTGGAGTGCCCCACACGGTTACCGGGGCAGGGGCGGAATCCGCGGGTGGATCACCCCCCGGAGCCACCGCAACAACGGGTGGATCTCCCCCCTGAGCCGCAGCAGCAGCAACGGGTGGATCCCCCCCCGGAGCCACCACAGCAGCAACCCCCGGGCAGGAGCGGATCAGGTGCCCCTCTGCCCCACAACCAAAACATTTCATAGTCTCTGAGGAAACGAAAACCACATAATTAAAACCGTCAACTTTAAATGAGAAAGACAGGCTCAGATCAGTTGTTCTCTCTTTCAGGATCATATACACCTGTCTTCTGTGACACACAACATGCTTTAATTTAGGAGATTTACACCCCAGAGAAACCATCCTAATTGGTGACACAAGTTGCCCGTATCTAGATAGCTCCTTCCCCAGCAATTCATTTTTTATGAACGGGGGAGCGTTGGAAATCATGATCTTTGTGGCTGGGTTAACGAGAGGGGAGACGGGAGTGAAAGTGTCTTTGATAACCACTCCCCTCTCCACCACCTCGGCAACCTTAGCCGTACTGTCTAAAAACAATACAATGGCCCCGTTCATGCGCGAGGCAGACCTCACACAGTCATACCCGACCACCTCTCCCACAGCCAGCCCGGCTTCCTCCACCGAGCACTGCACCGCGGGGAACAGCTTGATCGCATGTCTGCGAGTCAGCTTCTCAAACTCTGCGGGTACAGCCTCCGCCACCGGCATTGTGCCACACAGAGCACGCTGCCCTCACAAACAATTACACACACACACACACACACACACACACACACACACACACACAATCAGCCCTTTCAACAGAAAATAATAAAGTAATAACTCATAAACACACTCACACCGAAAAAAAAGAGAATAGTTTTCTCAAAACTTACGAAAAGTTGAAACAAAACCAGAAACGCTCTCAGCTACTCACTCACACACCATCTCAGAGAGAGAGATTTACTATTATACATGATGTGGATTATATGTTCAATTTGACTACTGTACGAGTTTAGTCATTTTAACTACAGTAAATCTTCCAATAAAAGCAGTGTCCCTAATACACACAGGTCGCATCAACACATGGCTAATTTTAATATTCAAATGAGCCATGTGTTGATTCACAACATGTGCTCATGCGCAGTTGCTACCACCAGGCTGTCAATCAAGCTCTCAGCTACAGAGAACTTAACGTTACCCTTTATCTATCCAGATAAAACCATTAAGAACAGTTTCTGTATGATGTTTATTAGACCTATGTAGTCTGAATTGGAAGGGCACATTGTCATGAGCTGTATCTTGTATATTTATTATTAGCTTTGTGGTATGTGTATGCACCTTTATGTAATCTGGTGGAAAAACTTTAAAATTTAAAACCGGATCATACCAAACAAATCTCTGCTTGCGTGTCCCCGTGTATGCAAAGTGTCCTCCTTTTTGATGTGAAGGAAATGACCATCCTAAACTGGAGTTTTAACTAAAGTAATTTCTCCCTGGGATTATTATAAAGTATTTCTGATTCTGAAATTGATATGACTCAAACATAGATGTTCATTTGTACTTCATCCATTCAAACACAGAAATACAGTATTACTGTGCAGCTGTATCTTTACTGCCAACTAAAGCTTGTTTACTAATACTTCAACATATCGGGTCATAGGATGTCTTTTCTGTGGAACAACATTTCTGGAAATATTACGAACATTGACAAGACATTTACCTCCTATTTTATAAACGTTTTAAATGCTTAATAACCACAGAAACTATTTTCAAATTTATTATAAATATATTTATATATTTTATATTTTTAATTTGTTGGAGCCTCCTCCTGCTGGCCCAGCTCCCAACTGGCGTCCTGCTCTGAGGGCACACATTGACACAGATAAAAATAAATCTTAATTTTGTCAGTCTTCGATCCAATCAAAAAAAAATACAAATATATATTCACTCAACAAGTAGACTTGTGGTCAACTGAATGTTAAATCCTCATCTATTATTACATAAACACACATTATCTGTAGCATGAAAACCACAAAAAACACCAACACTTACCGACAGGAAAGGCTGCGGCCAACTCGAGGTCCTCCACCTGCTGGGTGGCCTCCTCCGGCTGCCCCCTGAGCACGGCCACCTGCTGCTGGGCAGCCCTCAGCTGGCGGACTTGCCAGATGAGGCCACCCATGGCCCTGGCTTGGGCCTGGAGGACCAGCCGATACAAAGCCGGTCTTTGTACCTCCGGGTCCATACACGCGTACTGTAAATACAAAACAACCAATGTACATATCAAGCATATCATGACTGATATATGCATATACACATGACACATTACCTTCTTAGTTTAATACTTATTAAAAATGTGTGAAATGTGTCAAAATAAGTAATTTCATTGGTTACATTTCACAGTGACCTATCAACACATGGCTCATTTAAATATTCAAATGAGTTAGCCAACATCAGTTGATGGACTGAAATTCTGAAAATGCTCATATTCATATGTAAAGGCACAGCCTAGGCAAAGCCGATACATCTGAAACAGAAGGTGCTGCATTTTTTTTACACTTTACCTATCCAGATAAAAACCTTAAGAACAGTTTCTGTATGCTGTTTATTAGACCTATGTAATCTGAATTGGAAGGGCACGTTATTTGCTGTCCTCCTTTTTGATGTGAAGGAAATGGCCACCCTATATGCATCGTACATCAGGACCAGACAGGAACGCTGCCTTAATTTACGACACATCCTGAATGATAGTCAAGCCAGCCGACCCAGTTTTTTGCTGTATGTGATTATAGTAGCTTTAAGGTAATAGCGTCTCAGAACTCCTTTTTTGAAAACCAGATTTTGATTGACTAGTTAACATTGTGATCACTGTAGTTCTGGCCCATCTACTGACTGCAATAAACATGTCACTGATGCTAAGGCAGGACCAAACCACTTCATGCAGATACAGGGGGGTAGTCTGTCAATATGGATGTTTAGTTTTTGGTCAATGGGGATATTTAACTTTTACTGCCAAAAACAAGTAAAAACGAAGAGATCATTAATTTTATTATTTGAAATATATATGTATGTATGTATTGAGTGTGTGTGTGTGTGTGTGTGTGTATATATTTGTTTTTATATATATATATATATATATATATACACACACACACACACACACACACACACACACACTGAATGATGATGGTTTAATAATTTATATTAGTTTTTACCTATTTCTTGGGGGCCCTGTCAGTCATGGGCCCTTGGAATTGTCCTAACTTTTCCCCCTATACAGCGCCCCTGTCCTATACTATAACCCTAAAGTGGAATTATTCATATGTAATTAGTCTCATATTTGACACTGACGGGCTTTTATTTTGAAACCAGTTCTGTGACGCTATTACCGTAAAGCTACTATAATCACGTACAGCAATAAACTGGGTCGGCTGGCTTGACCGCAGTTTAACAGCGCAGTGCGCCGCTCTCTCTCTCGTTGAAAGTCTATGTAGCTCACCCAGCAGTCTCCCTGGCTCTACAATATCTCTCTTCAACGAACTTTAAAATATAATAATCGAACCAGAGTTTTTCCTAAAATTGAATTAAACAGCAGTGTTTCAAATAGATGTGTTCGTTTACACAACGTGACAGGATAAGTTTCGTTTTCTCTGAATGTGTCTGGAAGCAGCCGCAGTCTGCAGTATATTGGTCTAATTGACGGGTGAACATAGTTTTATAACTGAACGTTAGCATGTTTAACCCAAGTCAGGACCAATGCTACTAATACAGAACCATGTTTCATACTTACCGCCGCCAGCTGGAAGTCCAGCCGAATGGCCTCCACCTCCGGGTCGTCCTCGGTGGGGAGCTGGGTGGGGCTGGTGATATTTTTCGCCATTTCTGTAGAAAAACAACACAAAACAAATCACCTACAAATAACATACACAACATTAACATAGAAACATACAGTGAAACCAACACAAAAAGTGGCATGCCTCACAGCAACGTGCAGTTGCGACTTACTTCTCCGCTGCAAAACCGGTAATGACCGGATCCAGGAGCCCGCGAAGAATTTGCGCTGGTCTCAGATCTGGTGTTTCTGAAACTGTTAGTGCGGGAAGGCAGAAATTCAAAAATAAACGGGATTTTAAGGAGACTAACATTGTCAATCAATATAACCACACTTAATAACTGTTGATGTATATAAAAAAAAAAGTGAACAAGACATGAACAAATCAAACAACCACTGTGAACTACAATAAACCCAAGAACATTTGTGTGAATATTTGTGTTGCCAAACTTCACATTTGATAAGAGTCCCGCCCTGAACACGTCTACATGACAATATTCAGATATAGTGAGAGTGCCACCTACTGGTAACAGGAAGTAAGCGCTGGTGGCGATTTTGAACTGATTTACGCGAAATGTTCATGTTGTGGTCCGCACGGCCCAGTTGCGTGGAGTGCGAGGTCCCGCCCAACGCTGTTTGCAGCTTTAATTAATATTTGTCTTTCATATTAAATGTAAAATAAGACAAACTATATTTATCAAAAACAACTATAAGAGTTATCAGTTTGGTTTCAATGGCAACCATTGGTCTGACGTGTATGAGGTTATTCTTACATATCTGGGATGTTGTTGCATCCACAAAAGAAATCCTTTGACGTCCAATCTCCTTCTACACCAGCACACTCGAAATGCAGCCAGTTTTTGCAAGGTGAGCATTGTACCCATTGGTATTGCTTAATGTGGTTATGGAAAACACTGGTAGAAAACAGGATTGTGAGAACTTTACCAATAGTCCACAGTATCTTAACATAGGTATTTCCATATAATCAGTAGTGGCTTAAATATAACGGACCTCGTCAACTATGTTGTGTGTGAAGTTTTGAGTTGTCATTTGTATTGTACATACTTGGTTGTACCTGTTGCTATCTGGAACAAACACGACTTTGTTTTCCAAGCCTGTCAATGGCTGCTGGAGTCTGTTTTTTTGGCTTCAGATTCCTGTAATTTACTTTCCTTTTCTTCCATTTTTAATCTGCCTTCTGCAGTAAGTGGGAAGTCCTGTGTAACAAAAAACTTGGTTCTAACCAGAGCCCTTTTTCTTTTTAACAGTATACTGTATATTGTCACATAATAAAACATCAATTACTCCTACCTCAGCATTGACATTTTTGATCATTTGTGTAGCATGATGCAGCCGCAGAGTCCTGCACTGACCGCAACATGTTGCACTTCATTTTCAGCTGCCTAGTTGGGAACAAAACAATTTACTTTGATGAACCCACAGATGTCACTTGCACTGGACAGGAAGACAAGCAGCACACAGAACAGGCAACTCACAGAACACACGAAAACGCCACAATTAACCGAGTCCTGCTGCTTCCACTGTGGAGGATATGTCACACTCCATCCTTGAAGAGCGCCAAAAAATCTGAAGACATTTCCACCAAAAAAAGCAGCAATTTTTTTTAGCATATTGTCACATTACCTTTCCAATACCTGAAAAAAAATTGTATTTTATGTTACTCTCCCTTTACCTGAGGAGGTCCATGTCATTGTCACTTATGTTTGAATAAAGCCCAAGTGAATCATAGACCCGAATGTCTTTGGCTCTGAAGTCAAACACCTACAAGGAAAGCCATCAGTTTATACAACCTTCCAACACATATGACAAAGTTATAACACAAATGTTTAAATAAATATAGGTCATGATCTAAGTATGTTTCAGCATCACTTAATGTAGGCTGCTGCACAAGATCACTTCTGTACAGAAAGTCTTACAGACATATCCAGTTCTATAAAAGTCAAATCATAGAATAAAACCTTGCATTTACGGTGGCTCACCCAAAGAATAAAATGGTTCCCTGTCTCCGGAGAGGAATGACCCACAATCCTGGGCAGGAAGGTTTTGTCAGAGACCTGTAGCACAAAAAAAATACCTCGTGTTTTGTTAATATATACATTGTATTAGGAAAAAAGTCACAAAAAGGGCCTACAGGGATGTGTTTCACAAAGTTGTCTCCGACAGCTCCAGTGTTTGATTTTATTTTGTTGCACCGGGAATGGACAAAGTGACCCAAAGAACCACACTACAACGAAAAATGTAGCATTAGTTTTTAGTTTAGGTGTTAGAAAATCAGAAAGTCAAAACATATTACCATGTTTTCTTGAGCCAGCTGTGCTATGTGATAGTGGACAGCCTGGAATTGAATAAATTAGTTGAAATACAAGTCCATTTGTTTTTTTAAGTACATGATAAACACTGCACTTCATTTCAGGAGTTACTTCCAAAACTAAATTATCTATCTACACTTACATCATCTGTCAGCCATGGCATAGCCAGTGAAGACTCGACAACAACTCAAGTGGGCAAACACTGCGCATGTCCTTAATTGACACAGGATATCTTCTTGTGGAATGAGTCAGGGCTTGATTTTCATCACGAGATCCACATAATAACTGCTTGAGTTTTTCCTGAATACAAACATAATGACAAAGTAATAACTGTTACTACCATTGATTCATAAACAGATGTAAGAGTAAAGGAAAATGGCACAGATATGTATTACTTACTTTGTCCTTATCATCGACATCATACGATTGTGCTAAGAAGGAAGACTTCACAAACTCAGTAGTATTATCCACTAGTACAGCAGATGCATATTGACATCAGCAAACCTCACCAAATGTTTACAGGTTGATATGCCAAAGCAGTAGCCTCCCGCTGGAAAATTAGTAATTTAAATAAAGTTTATAAAACAAAAAGTTTGTGTTTATTAATAATGTGACTATCTTTTGTAAAATGTGTACAAAGTTCTCTTACAACAGAAGACTCAGAATCAGCTTTAATGCAAAGTAGGTTTGCAAAAAGGCTACAAGAGATTTGCTTTGGGATTTTTGTGCATAACAACAAACATAGTGAGTAGAGTATTGTATTAATCAATGAAACCTTGAAAAAAAATGCACAAATAGGGTCATGAAAATGCTACCAAATCTAATATTGCCAAGTGTTAACATTTATAAACTATAAATGTCGGTATCTCAATAGCAGATGCTACAAACACCTGCAGTTGCAGTCGGATATCCTCTTTTCTCTACAGTACTACAGGCTACTGGTTTTGTTGTATATGGTTTGCTAGTAGGCCTATATGAGTGATGGGTGATTTCGGACACAGCCCTTGTTTGCCACCGTTATACCCCATAATCTGTGAAATGTGCCATGGCATCTTACGGTGAACCGGTGGCAACCCACACAAACAGCGGCAGGTGCCTCGGCATCCTAGATTGCCACCGGAAATACCATACAAACAATGGCAGGTGCCTGGGTAAATTTGTGGCATCTCAGGCTGCCACTGGAAATACCATATGAACGGCGAAAGATGCCGTGGCATCTCAGGAAAAATCGTTGGCATCTCAACCTGCCACTGGAAATGCCACTGCGAGCTTCCGATGCCACTATTTGAGCTAGTACAGCAGGTGTTCTGTGTGAACAGCTGTGTTGTTGAAGCTGACATAAAGCCGGAGCTGCTGTGTTCACTAATGTCACAACCTGGCTCAAAAGAGTGACAAAGAGGGAGTTAACAGAATTGAATTAAGTAAATAACAAAATAATAAATACAGTTTAACATGTCTATCAGTAAATCAGTATGTCTGCAATGTCTGTGTGAGTGAAGGGTGAGGTGTAGATGTATGAATGTAAAACCCAGAACACAAACAAAAACCCGTAGTTCATTCAGCAGGCCAGGGGAAGAGAGTGAGAAAGCCTTGCAGGTGTGATTTATAGCCTCCTGAGCCCAGCCTGCTCAGGTGAGCTACATCAGAGAGTAATCTCAGCTCCACCCCTTACTTCCTGAAACAAAGAGCAAACAATCCAAGCAAGAGGAACAGAATAAGGCCATCCCTAGGGCCGTCACACTAATAACAATACTTGATATTGAGTGTGTGTGTGTAGTCTTAGATGTGTAGAAGTCAAATATACCATCCATAGCCAGGAATTATTGAGCAATGTGTTTGTACAGCACCTCAAAACTGTGAAAGAAAAGCAACCTGGAGGTATAACTATGGGAGTTTTATTTTTTAATTTGTCTAAAATGGTACAGTAAAAATGCTTGATCTTGAGTATGTTTTTTATTCATCATGGGCGCATTTTTTATTTTAAATTTAGGTTCGATATATAGCTTACTTTTCCTAACACCTTTATTTTGAAAACCGGAAGTAAAAAGAATATTTACCATAATGCTGAGAATACTTTTACTAAAATTGAGTTGCGGCTGATTTGACCACGGAGATCGGAGTGACGGCTGCGCATCAGTTTTTTTCTTTTTGAATATGGAGATTGTGGCCTCAGACATAAAGCAACGAAAACAAGGCTCTAAGCAGATGGAAACACTAATGAACATCATCTACTGACCACTCAGAGTGCGTTTACTTCTGCAAGTTACACCAATGAGTACAATGTGTTTATCATTCTAGAGACGCATTCAGGCGCTGCAGGAGTTTCTAACAGTCTACAGTCAATGAAAGATCACACACACACACACACACACACACACCGCTAATCACACAGAAGTCCAATAATGAATATCATCTATTTACTGGAAATCATCTCTCTGTCACGCACACGCGTGCATGTGCGTCAGAGTGCTGGAAACAGAACGGTGACATAAGAGCTGCAGGCCTTTAGAATTTCCCATTTGCACCTGAACTTGACCTGAGTTGACCTGATGCAAAAGAAAGTGTCTGCTGGAAGCTGAACTCTTGGATAACTGATTGGAAAAGTTGTGTTGGAGAACTGAACCAGAGGGAAAGTGAGAGGAAATTATTCTATAAATTATTATTATAAAAGTGAGCTGCCGCTGCTGCTGCTGGGAAATGGCTTTTAATGGACCCCCCATGGAGGAGCACCTGCTTGCCAGAGTCACACGGTGGTTCAACTCCATTGCAGGTGAGGAATGTTCTTCTATCATACCTGATTTATTCATTCATCTTCCTGTAAACATTTGACAGTGTAAAGGTAGCTCTTAGTTAAAGTTAAAGATGGCCTTTGGTGGAGTTTTGGATGGAAACAGACCCACTGGATGTTTTCTCGGTGTGAATATAAGATGGTAGGACTGTGGGGTTGTCCCGGGAAGGTGGAGGCTGTGTTAAAAATGCTTTAGTCATTTGAAAACTCTTATTTTGGTTTGATCAATCTTTTCTAATTTTTCTCGTCGACATTTTGGGAAAAAATATGGCGATGGGCCATTTTTCGAATAATGCTAAAAATGTATTTTCCTCGCGCGCCATGGAGACGGTGGAAGTTTTAGGAGCTGACGTCAGGACGTCAATACGTGCAGGTGTTCTGTGTGGACAGCTGAGTTGTTGAAGCTTTTCCGGATTTTTTATTTCTCCGGATAAAGTGGGATAATGTGTGTCTGTTATTGGACATAAAGCCGGAGCCGCTGTGTTCACTCATCACTCTTAGAACTATCTTCATCCTTTTAATGAAGGACTGAAATGTGATTTGGTGTTTGAGTTGTGAGGAAGAAGAGAGGAGAGTGACTGTGCGCGTCCTGGTCCAGGAGGCCACCGTCTCCCCCCAGCCCGTGATTTACCACTTAAACAGGAACCGAACGGCTGGTTTGGTGTCCACAAAAGCACAGACGTTGTCAGTTGCGGATGATTTAATTAAGACGCCAGGGTTCAGCGTGCGTAATGACGCACGCACTTTGGTGCCTGGCTCGTTCAGGATGTCTGACCTGCTGCCCAATTAACCAGTGGTGGAATGTAACTAAGTACATTTGCTCAAGTACTGTATCTAAGTACAGTTACGTTCATATTTCCATTTATGCAGCTTTATACCTGTTCTCCACCTCCTCTTATGTGTCAGCTATAATCACCAGTTACTCTTTGTGAGGATGTGATCAGTAATCACATTACAACTTATGATGCCTCGGTACAGATTAAATTAAAGTTTCTATATTATTATGTGCAGCCAAAGACTGCTGACACGTTAATGCATCAGAAGTTAGAATCCAATAATATAATATGTGCTAATATATCTATATCTCACAGGGGACATCATGCTGCATTACATTTATGTTTACTTCTTTTAAAGTAATGTAATACGTCTGTTCTTTTACTTGAGTTTTGAATGCAGGTAATGGAGTATTTATAAACTATTGTATTGCTACGTTTACTTAAGTTACACATCTGAATAATTCTTCCTCTACTGCATTTGAGGCTAATTATCAGGTTTATATCTCAGTAATGAACAGTTTATTATGAACCAGGCAGTGTTGGAGACCCTGACAAACACACAGTTCACACAAGGCCGACAAGACCTAAATGTGTTAGCAGCACCCGGTGTGTTTTTTCTACAAGGTGCTTGTGAAGCAGAGTTTTTCCAGCTTGTGAATGTTTGTGGGAATATACATGATACATACTTTGTTCCCCCAGGTGGCGTCTTTTGGCCTTTGAACAGAGGCACTGAGGAAAGGCCTGCAGACAACGGTCCTCCACTCCTCCCTGATTACGAGGAAGAGGAAGAAATCCACGTTGTTGGTGTGGCTGATGAGGAGGAGCTTCAGGTGGAGCCTCATGGAGCTCATGGAGAAGGTGAGAGGGATGGTGGACCTCAACAGCAGGAGCATCCTCCACTCCTCCCTGATTATGAGGAAGAGGAAGAAGAGATAGACGTTGTTGGTGATGGCCATGGTCGGTTCGACCGGCCCAACAGCAGGAGAGGAGAGGAAAGAGAGGAGGAACTGAATCAGAATAGACCTCCCTCTCCTCCATGTCAGCAGTTCCCACCACCCAACGGTGGGATGGAAGGGGGACAACGGGATCCTGCCGCTCATTTTCCTGTTCCCCGTGCTGACCCTTATGCTCCTTTCGCTTTTCCTTTTGCTCCTCCTTTTGCTGCTCCTTATGCTCCTCCTTATGCTCCTCCTCTTGCTCCTCTTTTTGCTTCTCCCTATGTTCCTCCTTTTGCCTCTCCCTATGCTCCTCCTTATGTTTCTCCTTTTGCCTCTCCCTATGCTCCTCACTATGCTCCTCCTTTTGCCCCTCCTTATGTTCCTCTCTTTGCTTCTCCTTATGCTCCTCACATATTTTTTAATGCTCCTCTTCGTGCGGACCCTCACGCTCCTCCTCATGCTGACCCTCATGCTTTCCCTGATGATGCTGCTGTGGCTGAAGAAGAAAGGTCTGAGCCCCCTGAACTTGAGACCCTTGGGCCACTCTCCTCAGAGGAGTGTTTAGGATTCTTCAGCAGCGATAGCTCTCTGGAAGAAGACCCTCAGTCTTCCACAAGGAGGAGGAGCAGGGAAGAGAGCGATGAGGAGCAGGTTGCCCCTAAGAGGCCGAGGTGGTCTGACGAGAGCGACTCAGACTAACTCCACGATGCTCAACATGGCCGACACTCCAGGTCCTTCCTCACTACGACACCACAGGACGGCTGCAGGGACCCTTTCTGCCACTGACGACTGGCCTCTGCGTCTGCAGGACCAGTGATTCCAGGGACAGCCTTTGCGTCTGGCAGGGCTGAAGACACCCCAGGTAGCGTCTTGCACCGGGGCCTGTTTGTCCCATCGTTACAGTTTGGTACGGTGGCTGGATCGACCTTTCTTTGAACCTGAGGGCTGGTCTTTGCGTCTGGCGGGGCCGGCAGTTCCCCAGGTAGCCCTTGCGTCTGGCAGGGCGGTCGACACCCCGTGCACATGGCCTTTATGTCTGGCAGACCTTCCTTGTGTGTTCAAGAGAAGAAAATGGAGAGAAAGCTGCAAAATCAAGAAAAAAACTAACATTTTCCTTCAGAAGCGGATAAACATCAACACCACTCTGCTCAAAAGCAGCAGTTTGGAGTTCAGTGACATTTATTCAGACAGAAGAAATAGATCGACCCACCAACCCTGAATTTACAAGAGGAACAGCTGAACTACAGACATTCACTTCATATGGACCAAAAATGTAAGTACAAGTATCTGTTTATTCACATAATATCACTTATTATAATACTCACCATTATTTATCTTTCTTTCCTCCTATCTTCATCCACTCCCTGAGCTGCTGCTGTCCACTGTGGATGAAGAAGGTGAGGAAGAGCTTCTGACTTCTAACTAGGGATTTAAAATGGAATAGAATGGGAGAAAGAAGGCTGATTGTTGAGTCTCATTCCCAGGTCGTCAAATACTGACGCTTCAGCAATCTTTCTCCAGAATGGCTGACCCTACCTTTAATCTCTTTATCCACATAATATTACGTACTCAATAATTCAAAGATTATTTGATTTACTAACCAGTTTTTGTCTTACTTTACTCTGTTCCTCCACCACCTGAGCTGCTGCTGTTCACTGTGGATGAAGGTGAGTGTGACATTCTGACTTGTAAAGTTACCAAGAACTTGCTTGGTATACTGACAGAAAGTAATGCACAGGATGTTATTATGTAAACCTGTTTATTCATGTAATATTACTGCCGCTAAAAATATTTCTCTTTTTACTGTATTTGAGCTTCTGCTGTTCACTGTGGACTGTGGTCCACCTCTAAGACCCATGATGACAAGGAAGAAATGCTTTTTCTGACCCCATCAGAAGGATGACTGGCGTCAGGACAAGCTGGAGATTGGACAGAGGTATTCTCGTAATGAATAACAACTTTAACAGAAGTTTTTATCGTACTCATATTGTTACTGTCATCTATTTTAGATTACATAATTGTTATTATATTTTTGTTTTTGAACAGAGACTCAACCCTCCTGCAGTTCATCCAAAGTTTCCATGACGACAAAGAAGAAATGCTCACTCTGACCTGATCAGAGGGAAGACTGAACACAGGGAGAGATAGAGAGCAGTGTTGGCCTGTGTTTCAGCCCACTGAGCAAGTGAGCTGCATATTAAAGGAACAGTTCAACAGTTTGGAGAATACGCTGATTCGCTTTTTTGCTGACAGCTTGATGAAAAAAATGTATACCACTCATAAATATGTAGCTACAGTAAGCAGCAAGTTAGCTTAGCTTAGTGGCAGTGGTTCTCAAACTTTTTCGGTCATTCCCAACTTTGGACAAGGGGGAATTTTCAAGCCCCACCTGCCCCCATCGCCCCAACACAATGCTAATGAAATACGCAACAAGCTTAAAATGTTCCAATTTATTGAAGTAACAAGTAGTATCAGTATAGTAACAAGTTGTATCTAAATACAAACTAACTATCTACATCAACTAACAGCAAGTTCAAAAATAGAGAAAATAAAAGTGCAGCTGTGTCAAAAATGTTATCAAGTTCAAAAATAGAAAATAAATAAAAGTGCCACTTTGCAATCTGTTAAAAAAAGAAAAGAAGAGAAATCCATTTGGCAAGACAGGTCTATTTATCCCTGCATTAGTGGCTGCAATGAGCCTGTTTTGCATTGCACAATATCTCAAAGCGGGGTTGCAGGCTTGGTACTGCCACTCTCAAGTCATGCTCAATGTTCAGCTGAGATCTGTACTTTTTTTTTTAGTGAAGCAACAGCTGAAACTCCAAACCAGAATTCACTAAGAGTCTGAGCTTTGAACCTGAGCCTCAGGGTGGAGTCAGATGTCATCTCAATAAACTGGTCCTCCTCAGCAGACCTAAAATCAGCAGGTGCTGCAGACAGAATATAAATAAATAGGATTACTTTATTTGTCATTGCATAATAAACACAAAGAAATCTGTTTGACAACAATCCATTCCAGTTAGTAAGTAGCATACAACCTAAATAAAATGCATGTATAATATATGAGTATAATATTCAATAAAATGTCAAAATACCAACCTGCTGCATTGAATGGATCTATAACCCAGGCATACTGAGCACTGTTGTTTGGGAACTATTTTTGAAACAATCCTCTCAGGGAAGAGATGTGCTGCTTAATACATGGGATCACTGCGGTGGCTCCAGAATCAGTGGTTCAGCAACTTCACTCAGGTTGCCCCATACCTCAAGCTTTCGGGGGAATGCAGTGATCTTGTCTGCCAGGTGAGGTAGGTGCTTGTCTTTGCCTTGAAGCTGAAGATTGAATTCATTCAGCTTGCCAAACACATCGCTGAGGTAGGCCAGTTTAAACAGAAATTGTTCATCACTGAACTTGCTTGCAGCCTCACACATGCGCTCCTCCTCCAAGAACATCCGAATCTCTGCCCTGAGCTCAAAGACGCGCGACAGCACATTGCCACCTTGCTTCACTGTGAAACAGCACAGATGTGTGAGCAAATCCTCGCACAGTGACTCGCCATTCACAAAGCGGACGTACGCGATGAACAAGCAGTCTTTATTGCTGTCAGTAGCTTCGTCCACTTGTAATGCAAAACGACTGTCTTTTAATTTCTCTGAGTTGTTCCTCAAGATCACTTGAGATGTTGCATATACGTCTCGCAACTGTGTCCTTTGACAGGAGGACAGCTTTTAATTTTGCTGCGCTTGTCTCGTCAAGTATAATTGACAGCATGTCTAGAGCAGCGGGGAGAATGAGCTGCTCTGCAATTGTGTGTGGGTTTTTGCATTGTACAATTCTGTATGCCACTCTATATGAAGCCATCTTTACTGTTTACTGATGCAGCTTTTACCATGCGAGTCTCCTGCTGACGGTATTCTGCCAGTTGTCTCTGAAAGAAATCAAGTGGCTTATTGACGTGACCGGGGTGTGTGGTCTCTGGTGTCTTCTTAATGTGTAGGGTCTCATACTGTCTGCTGCTAGCGGTTTAAGACACAGACCACACATCGGTCTCTCCTCTGTCCCCACCACCGCTGCCGTGAATCCAAGAGCAAGATACCTTCATCAGATTTTCTTTTCGGTTGATAAGGTCCGTCTGGTTTGTGTCTCTCTGCTGGCGCTGGCTCGACAACTTTTGAGGTCACAAATGTATCCATGTTGTGTTATTGCCCACACTAGCCTGCTACCCATCGGCGCGAAACATATATATGTACACATATATCAAATATATACACATATATCTATGGGCGCATATTAATGTATTTTCCAAAATGTTGAACTAGTCCTTTAACTTAAAGTGGTGACAAGCTAAAGCTAACATGCTAATGCTGTTTCTTTAATAATGTTCCATTTGTTCAACAGTGTCACAGAGGAAGCCTAAAGGTGTTTTCTAGACTCAAATAACCAGTGACACTACTGGCTTTGATTTAGCCAGCCCTTCGTGGTCCATTATTATAAGTGAGGTTTGGGAGACACTGACACTGACAGACCAAGACCAGGATCCACATTCACACTGTTTCTGATGTCAGTGCAGGATCTTCCCAGGTCTCTGGGACTTCTGTAGCCTCTGAGAATGGAAACCCACAAACACCACAGCAGTCCACTGAACACACTGAAACCTTCAACACAGACTGTCTACACTACACTGCTTTGATGCTGAATTCTATCAAATAAAAGAAATGAGACATCCGACATGTGAACTGACGCTGTGTTCTGTGAGATATTTTACTCTCAGTGATGCTAAACAGGCAGCTATACTGAGAAAAGTCCAGATTGTTCCAGATTTACTATGTGTCCAACAGTTGAGTTCAAAGATCAGGGATTAAAGAGGAAGGTCACACTGGGCATGTTGGGAGCGCTTCAGAATGGTGCGAACAGAGCTTCAGTGTAAACAACATATGTTTTCTACCAACACAACAAGCAATCAAGTGTAACAGGATTTTTAGAAATCAAATGAACATAGACTGTACCTAAATGATTTATACTATGTTACTATACTGACTATGTTAACCAGCATTGTCATACACAAACACATATTGTACTTCACTATGTGGGTACCATAACTATGGCATTAAGTAATTAAGAATCATATTGAGTTTAGAGGATTTCTCAACACTTTTGCCTTAACACTGTTGCTGAAATAAAGAGATATACAAGCAGGGAAACAATGCCATCAAGTGGTGAAGTAAGAAAACAGCAATAAACACAGAATGAAGACCTAAAACCTGGAGAAATAAATACATGAAAAAAGCAACATGATAAAATGTGATAAATGTTACAAATATGAAAATAGATTTTGACATTGAGGGTGAGATATAGTGAACTTTAAAACTACAAACTAAAATTAAACCACTATTGAACCAATGTTCATGGAGATTTGTTTTTGAATAAAATATAATTATTATAAATGTAGGAGTTGTGAGGTGAGAAGCTTATAGATGAATGTTAAAGCTAAAATAACGTGTGTTTGTGGGAATTAGACATTTTGATAGGCTACAGTGGGCTGGGAACACAGCTGGTTCTGCTTCCTGCAAGTGCTCAGAGGCTTCAACATCTGTAAGGGTGGTCAGAGCCCCACACACACACACACACACACACACACACTGCTAGAGTACTACTGCTACTAGTATTACTGCTACTACCACTTATGTTGCTGCTGACATTAGGCTACTATGCAGCTACATACACAAATATATGAAACACATAGGACATGTTTACTTGTACAACATTTACTCTAGGCAGTGAGGCAGCCAGTTAAATCCGGATAACTTGGAAAAGCTCTGAACATGGACTGAAGGAGAAGAACATTTTTAATCAAGTCCTCAGTGCAGCTATGCAGATAACAGTGTGAGAGACATATATGTCATACAGGATGTGTGAAAGATGAAAACAGACCTATGTGTTCCTGGTTGTCTTTCACAAGGTCTCAGTCTTTTTTTCACTTACCTCTATTCCTCAGTTCACTGACTTTATTCCAATGTAGCAATTGTCTATTATTGTGCTGAGAAATGTTTTCACTTTGAATCTGCTTAAAACTAGTTCCACATGAGCTATCAACAGTGACTTATTAAAGGTATTTCCACTACCTGCACTACAGCACTGACAATGTCCTGTGTTATGTGACTTTACTTATCGCAGTAATTTGTTGTAGGTAATGCTCTATATAGAGGTGTTCAAGGGAATGTTTGGTTTCAGGGAAGAGGGGTTTCAGAGGGGTGGGGTTGAAATTGGAGTCCACAGACCTCATAGGCTGTAAGCTGCCACATGCAAATTTGCACATTGCAAAGATTTTTTTTTTTAACACATTTAAAAAAAAAAAAAAAAACTCAATTAATGAGTAAGTTTACCCGCATTTGACACCAAACTGGGGTGGCAGATGGGTTGGCTAGGCAGTTTTTAGGGCAGCTGCCAGCCCCTGCAACCCCTCTAGAGCCGCCCCTGTCTGGAGGGTGAACTTAGGGACTAATTCACTGAATGATGCACACGCAGACACACACAGACACACACACACACACACAGGGCAGTTGTCAGTTGCCTCGGCCCACTTTAAACGGGCGCAGCTTTGTCAATGACCGTATATCTTATGAGAGGATTAATGCAGCCTAAAGGTGGAGAAAAAATTGTGAAGGTTTGTGGCGGACCGGAGTGTAATCCTTTGAGCTCTCGGGGAGACACAGAGACAGGGATGGAAATGCTGAAGTCTTTTCTCTCGGATTTGGCGCATTTTGTAAGGGACTGATGGGCTGAAGAGCATTTTCCCCCAAACAATGGGACCTTTAGTCAAGACTGTTTAATGGCTGTTTAATGGCAATATTTGAGACAGAGCTGCCCATCCTCAGGGAACAGAAATGGTGCACAAACTTCTCCTGCCCATCGGTGAGTTTACAGCTGTAAACATGTTTCATAATGTAGCCTGTTTGCAGATGCAAATTTGGTGTCTTTCAGAAAAGCATCATTATTAGCCATAGGTTTATAATGCTGTAGCCCATATGGTGGGTTTATTGGGGGGCTTCTCTACTCTTGTATAAGTAGGTATCTTTTAAAAAAAAAAATTGATTTCTGACAAATTGCAAAACAAAACAACAACAAACAAATCACAATCTTTAATCTCTTCTCTTTCCTTTTCTCTCAGCTTTAGCAGCAAGCCTCTTCTCACCTAAGCTGTCAGGAGCCTCAGCTACCAAAACAAAAACTCAAGGTATCAGTCACTGTTCATTCTTCACTATTAACCATTGTGTGACTCTGGGTATTTCCTGTTACAGCCTATCAGTAGAGAACAGTGCCAATAAGTAATCTAGATTAGGTTTTTAGATATTAATGATTTAGTGAAAAAAAGGAGGCTCTATTGGTAGAAATGGAACATAATATTCATAGGTATGTTTTAGTGTATAATCTCCTGAATGTAAGAATCATTATGTTTTCATTACCTTAGAATGAGCCTTTTATATCTATAGGTCGCCTTCCATGGAGTCCGCTATGTTGAACTGTCATGTTTCTACAGTAGCCCAGAAGGGACAAACCAAACACTGGCTCTAGATACGGTTGTTCGTGTTTTTTACGGCCACTGTAGTTTCTCCTTCACAGAGGAAAGGAAGGGTGAAGCGAGGAAGTTGCAATCTGCTGTTACACAGCTAGATGCTACTAAATCCACTTTAATAGATTAGTTGGATCAACAGAAAATGAATGGGCAGTTGTTTGGATAATCGAACAATTTAACAATTTGTTACACAAAAGGCAAACATTTTTTATTCACTGTTTTTCCTTTTTAATATAAAGTTGTAAATTGAATATCTCTGGATTTTGGGCTGTAAATAATTAAAGACTTCACATTGAGCTCTGGGAAATTATGATCTGCATTTTTCACTATTTTCGTACATTTCACAGACTAAATGACAACAAAATTAATGAAAATATTAAAAATATACTTTAGTTGCAGCCCTAATTAATAATTCTCTAATGCTCTAATTTGATAGTGTGATAAAAGTACTTTGTCTAATCCACAGCACTATTATCCAGTGATATGTCAAATTAGATCAAACCCTAAGCTCATCCTCCTAACATAGTGGCAAGGTGGGTCTTTTCTCATAAATCCAGAAAATGAGATATGGTTGACCGATAGATTGGCGCATTGATAACCTTGCAATTACCACACACACTAGACAATCACAGCCTTCCTCTTTCAAACTGGAAGGACTTTACTAAATAATAAAGACTCACCTTTCCTGTTTGGCTCTATTGTGTCAAAATGTGTAATGGCTGGGCAGATTTGTGTAATACTACTACTAGCTCTGTGATGCTGAGAAGCAACCGGATAAAACAAATTTAATTTGTGGAATAATTTGTAGAATAAAATCTGTGACTGATCATTGACAAAAACTCACCTTTTTAAAATTGCTTTTAATGTTTAGCTTAGTCCGATTTGTTTTCAGTGTTTTTACTATTTGATGCTGTTTTCGCTGCTTTTATGACTTTAATGTAAAGTGTCTATGAGTATTCAGAAAAGTGCTTACGAATAAAATACATTATTATTATTATTATTAATTTACCTTTACACTTAACACTTTGAAGGATCATCCCAGAAAGTTATAACAACAGTTATATAAGTTGATCTACACAACAAATCTTTAAATTGCAGTTTGAGACTTTTAAGTGACAGAACTGACATACAAAAAAATACAATACAAAATGCTGTCCAACTTTCTGTCCATCTCCATACACTGTCTACTTCTGTTTCCAGTAAAGAACAACTCAGGTGTGACACCAGCTGGGCAGTGTGGGACCTGGATAAAGGAGCCTGAAGGAGGGTATTTCACCTCACCCAACTACCCCGAGAAATACCCCCCTGAGAGGGAATGTGTCTACATTATAGAAGGTGAGGTTTTCATCCTTTTCTTTTAAGCCTTTCGCTCACTTTCCTAACCTGGCTGAGGCAGGTGATTGGATGAACCATCCACCTATCCCCGTCTATTACGGACAAACTTCAAGCAATCAGATCAGTGAAACATATAATGTATCAAACTCTTACTGAAGTCAGTCAGAAGAAGAGCAAAAAAATCTTTTCCATCGAGAAAAGCCATTGGGGTTTTTAACAGTGTTTTCTCGCTGCTTCACACCTTCACCCCAGTAGCTGCCAGCACTTCCTCATAGGGCTCTCAGCAAGTTTTATTTTGATACTGTGACCAGATGTTGCACATTGTTGACTTGACCTAGTATGAGCATGTGTTGAAAACATGACATAGCCACACCAAGGTGATGTAAACCATGACACTGCCACTTTGGACAGGCATGTGTATTTAACACTTTAATGTGATACCAGGTTTTCCCATCTGTCTTTCTTTCACCCTCTCTTCCTCCTCCAGCCGCTCCCAGGCAGTGCATCGACTTATTCTTTGATGACAAGTATTCCATAGAGCCGTCCTGGGAGTGCAAGTTCGACCACATCGAGGTCCGAGATGGGCCCTTTGGGTTCTCGCCCATCATTGGTCGCTACTGCGGGCAGGAAAGCCCAGCATATGTCCGCTCCAGCGGGAGGTACCTGTACATCAAGTTTGTGGCTGATGGTGAACTGGAGGCCAGTGGTTTCTCTGCCCGGTATAACTTCACACAAGGTGAGTGATTACACAGTGATCAGAATTAGACGGCTGCACTTCTGAACATGGTCTTAAATGCATCTAGTCTCGTGCATCAAAACAAGAAGAAAATACATAGTTTGATTATGTTTCTAGTTTGATTGTGTCATGTAAAGTGAAAAGGGCTGATAATTGTGATGTATCCCCATAGAATTGTTACCTGAGTCTGTCCTTGAGCAGAGCGTTTTAGGCTCTTTCAGCTCATTGTTTTAGTTTTGCAGCCAACAACTTTACTGTTTGTTCAGTCTCAACCTTGTTTCCAGCTGAAGTTTTTGTTTCTGCAAAGGAGCTCTAATAAACCCACTGTATGCTAACTGCCCAACTTAAAAAGGGAGACAGACAAATTTAGCAAAAGTAGGCAATGCTGACACGTTTGCAAACAAGGCGGCCAAAAAATAAGTTACTGCTGCTCTAAATCTTAACCAAACCCTAACCTTAACCAAAGCCGTGGTAGGCTACTTTTAGCAACAGAAAGTGCAACCAGTTTCTTCTGTCACATAATCTAATTTATGGAGGAACATAATCAATCTGACCAGTGTTTTTCAATATGCAATAAAACTTGCATTACATTTCCAGTGGTTAGGAGCCTGATAATCATCATTTGATTTTGACATAATTCATTTAATTGAATAATCAAGGAAATGTATTCATTATTATACAACGCAAGGTTGTATAACTAAATGAAAGTTTGTAGTTCTTTCATGCTAAACACATAGAATGCCATGATGGATAAATAAAATAGAATGAAATAAAACAAATCAATATATACAGTTATTTATGTACATATATACACCCAGGAAATGCAGTGCATCTTTTGAATTTGTGTCTGGGGGAATGTAAACAGCAACAAGATAGAGATGATAATATGGTTTCATCTTTGCATAAAAAGCAACAGTGTCCATCCACTTTGACTGCGTTTGAGCACCAAATATCATCGAATGAACAAAATAATTATTCACATTGATTTTATATTTTTAATTGCTGAGATGAAATTGTTGATGTTTACTACGGCTTTAAGCTTTTGACTCCTGACTCCTCCTGACATCCTGCTGTGAATTGTTGGCTGCCACATGCCAAAACACAGTTCCTCCCTTTGTGTCTCTGCCACATATGGCTGATATAGTCCAATTAAAACACACATTTGCATGCACATAATGCAATATGCACTTAAATAAGACCAATTCAACAGAGAAACCCTGTGATCCTTAAATAACATTACAAGTATGTGGGGCAATGTGCAATATATACTGTTTTTTAATTGTGAAGTCAAAAAGTTGCACATTGGCGGTCTGGTGGCATGCTGCTGGGAATGTACTCTCATTTCCATTTGTAGTGCAGGCACACCAGCTGCAGCTGACAAGGGAAGGGGAGCTGAGCATTTATTCTAACACGTGCATACACACACATGCACATACACACACACACATGCACATACACACACACACACACAGGCACTTGTTCCCTCATTCACACACACACACACACACACACACACACACACACACACACACACACACACACACACACACCAGTTAATGAAAGCTTGTCTTCAGGGGAATACAGCTTGTCAGTGCTGAGCCGCGGTAGCAGCTTAAGGGAGTCCGAGGCAGAGGCTTTATTAACAGCAGATTTTATAGGCCACCTACACTGACAAGGGGCAAAGATTAATCTCTGTCCATCCAGCCACCCTGCTGTGTTTCCTTCTTTTTTTCTTAACACGATTGAGCCTCTGTATATTATCTTTATATCCCGCAAGGGATGTTCCAGTTTTAGGCTCCAGTCCTGTGAGTCTGTCCCACGCCACACACCCTAGTTTTTAAGTTGCTGTGGGGCTGAGGTTGTTTGGCTGTGCATGTCAGGGCTTGAAAACATCAGACCCACTTTCTGTATTATTTTACAGGATGGTCACTTTACATTCCAGTGTTAACAACTTACCAGGCATACATTAACATTTATATTTTCATAAACTGAAACACTTGAGCAAGAACCTTGTCCCTAAAAAATAAAAACAGGCTCCAAAAAACATGAGCCATCCCTTTAAGAAGATACTTTTCATTATTGGCAGATCAGGAAAAGCTGTTTTCTGTCTGTTTACATCAAACAAGCCTCCCATGCCTAATACTAATCTCCAATCTAATTCCACTCATCACTGGTGGCAGGAGGATGCACACATTGACCAAGACATAAACTTCATGCCATTTCTAAGGGTGATATAACATACTTTTAACTTTTGGGGGGATTTTTTAATGCAGTTGTGAGCAATATGAAAGAGCAAGAGTATATTCACAGTTTTTGCACACTGATATGTTGTGCATGCAAAATATAAAAAATATCATCAGTGGCTCAGCAACATTTTTATAAATGCACTAAATGTCTATGTAGGCTAGTTTCCAGGGCACTGGCACATTGCTAATGTTTTCTATTTATAGCATAGCAAAAGACATTGTTATACATGTGGCCTCTATTTAAGGGGACAGTTCACCCCAAAATCAAAAATACATATTTTTCGTCTTAGTGCTATTTATCCATCTAGCTTGTTTTTGATGCGAGTTGTCGGGTTTGGGAGATATTGGCCATAGAGATGTCTGCCTTCTCTCCAATATAATGGAACCAGATGGCACTAGGCTTGTGTTGCCAACATGGTTGCCACCACATAAGGCGACCCGCAGCATCAATAGATAAAAAAGGTTCATTCTAAGGTAACAAAAGCACAAGGAGAGGAAGAGGAAGAGCACTTGCACAACTTCTCAGTTTAAGAGAAAGTAGTCTTGTCCCAGTGTTGGAAATGAAGCAGCTGTTTAGTGCTGTTTAATTGTTTTCATTAAAAAATGCTTCTGGTGTCTTCATTTTAGACAAAGTCACTTTTTTATTAGGCTAATCATCAATCTTAGATTATGGTACACATTCTTAAATTCAGCTCAAAAAAAGACCATTACAGTCTTTCAGTGGTTAGATTTTTATACTAGTTTTAAATTCTAGCCTGGAAAAATTGGCTTACCCCATTGGCAAAGTCTAAGTCAAGTGTTTACATCGCTGCTTGTTCACACAATCTGATTATGTCATCTTTATCAATTAAGCAGTACATGTTGCTTGTCTTTCACATTTATATTACATTGGAAAGTGGATACTCTTGGCAAACTTGTCGAGCTCATATTTGGAGCCTTTGCAGTTAACACACCTATACCAATGTCGATGTGGAAAATGAAACATCCGACAGTCAACACCTTACTAACCTTGTTTAAATATCTATATGTTGTATTAATCTTCAGTGTTCTTGCGTGTAGAGGATTTACATAAACCATGCTTTATTTTGCCTTCATCTAATCTTTAAATTTATTTCTCATATTGGGTATAAAGCCTCTGAGAATGCATTGTTGCAATACACACGCACATACGCGCACACACACACACACACACACACACACACACACACACACACACACACACACACACACACACACACACACACACACAAATAGGAATGAATGTGAGTAATCTGGACAAGCCTGGAGCAGAAGCAGGGGTAAGGAACATGAGAGGATTAATAAGAGTCCTTGTTGATTTGAGTCCATCACCTGCTCCTGTTACATCACAGCCACTGTCCAATGTGTTGCATTACCAGTGATACAAATATTTTAGGATGTAACAAATGATGGTTTTAAATTCAACTTCATTTAAAAAGTCCTTACTCTCAACACCACACTGCTTACATTTCTTTCTTTACTTGTTGTATTATTTTATTGAGTTTCACTGACGTATGGATTTTTGCCTCACACAATACCAAAGTGTGTCCTTCTAGCAGAATTTTAAAAACAAAAAAAGAAGTGACATTTTATTTATCACGGTGTTGACATGGCTGGTGGGGCCTAATCTGTCCCAAACTAAGCTGGTATATCAAGATTTATAATCCACCTAGCAAGTAGATTCATCAGCACAAAGGTTTAGAACACAATTTCTCTTCCCTGTCTGACTCTGAGTGTGTTTTTCTTCTTTTATGAAAGGCAGCAGGGTTTCAGGGGAGTTTAAATGAGGCCAACGGGAATGTGCTGGTACATAGATTATGTAAGCTTTGACCAGCTGTGTTGTTATTTTGTTTTGGAATACCGTATGTCTTTAATATTATCATTTCTATTATTACTGTGGTATTTTTATTTTTTGTTTTGCTCTTGGTATTCGATTTTGTTTTAATCTCTTTAAGCCTTTAGAAAACAAAATCTGTGTGAAACTGTGAAACCTGAGCACAGATAATAGGCAGCAAATGTAATGGATGGATTGTATAGTATCTCCATAAATTATTCTCAACCAGGTACTTGTATGTGCATGGAAAGATTGTGGAGAAAAATATAATTTGACAAAAAAATATGTCTAGATATGTATGATTCAGTAGGAAAATCAACACACAAATAAGTTTACATGACAAATTGTTATCTGAAAAGTAAGTAGTAATTAAAGCTGTCAGACAAATGTAGTGGAGTAAAATGTACAATATTTTCCTCTAAGATGTGGAAGTAAAAAGTTGCATAAAATGGAAACACCCAAGTAAGTAAGTGAGTAAAGAACTATAGAGAAAATGTACTACACATAAAACCTTAACATTGACAATTCCAGGATCACACTGTTTCTATGCGTTTATACAACGAGCAGCTGTAAGTTACATCAAGGTTAAAATCAGTAATTAAAAAAAACACTAATCTGTATTAAGCATGTGAAGTACATTTTGTGTTTCATGTAGAGTACCAGTTTGGAGTTCCTTCATTCTTGGACCCTTCACCCTGCATCCCATTGTGAACTGTGGCCTCTAATTGTGGAACGACTTGAGTAAATGTTACAAAGATGTATTTCTTTCTAACAATATTACGTTCTGCTTGTAGATCCTGAGTTCCAAGACCTTGGGGAACTACCAGCTCTGCCATGTGAGTATTCAACTTTTTGCTGCATAATATTGGACCAGGTCAGCAACTTTGATTAAATATAGATACTACTGAATATCAACAGAATAACATATGCAAACACAGAGGGTGATAATGAATGTATTTAAGGTGTCTGAGCCCAAATTCTTTCTACAATTTGACAGTTAGTAAATATTTTACAGTCTCAAAATTGGCATCAACACAAAGAAATTGTTATCCACAGTTTGTGAGTTTGAGCTGAGCGGTCCGGAAGGCTTTGTAGAATCAGCCCAGATAGCCGCAGAGGGCCGGGCGCTGCAGACCGAGGCTGTAGACTGCAGGTGGTACATCAAGGCTCCACCAAAAGCTCGGGTCTGTATATGTCCAACTGTTGTCGGTCTTGTTGTGTGATGGTGGTATTACATGTAGCTGCTTGTCAGTGGTGGTTTTGTACTTATTTGTGTATGAAATTAGTTTTACTTTGGACAGGGTGAGGTTGGATCAGAACTATTATTACTATTATGCTATCCAAGCACTTCCACTGTCAAAGAACTTAGCTAAATGGTTGAGTTTTGCCCTTCTCACAACAGCCTCACAGAATGTAACATTAAGCTAAAGCACCAAACTAACACAAATCTAAAACATAGGTTATATATAAACCTTGTTACATTAAGTTCATAGTCGTTGGTTGTTGAGACGAGGCCAACTCGAGATCTTTATGCTTCCTACCTACATTTTTAGAACATCCTACTCAAAACTTCCATTAAATGTATGATTACCCTTTCAGTTTTTCTACAAACTTACTACAAATTTTCAGGTGTTAGCATAAGCTACGAAGTTAATGATGCAACCGGGTTTTGCTCAGCTGCTTACGTGAACAATGAATGGAGAAGCATGGAAATGACTGGTCCTGTGGACATTTACCATTAGCAGAAAATGTTTTAGAAAGTAAAAAAAAAAGTTATGAGGGAGGAGCCAGAAGGAGTAAATGTCAGTTCTCTTGATTCTACTCAACCTTCTACCCACAGATCTACATGCGTTTCCTGGAGTATGAGATGCACAACTCGAATGAGTGCAAGCGTAACTTTGTCGCAATCTACGATGGCAGCAGTTCAGTTGAGCACCTGAAGAATAAGTTCTGCTCCACGGTGGCCAACGACGTCATGCTGGTGTCCTCTGTGGGCGTGGTGAGACTGTGGGCGGACGAGGGAAGCAGGAAGAGCAAATTCAGGATCCTCTTCACAACCTTCCATGAACGTGAGTAAATCTCTGTCAATTCTGTTTACCTGTGTCCAGTCTGTTTGAAATGTGGTGCTGCATGACTCTTGCCTTTTGTTTTTCAGCGCCGTGTGAAGGAGAAACTTTCTTTTGCCATAGCAACATGTGCATCAACCAAACCCTGGTCTGCAACGGTATCCAGAACTGTGTTTACCCATGGGACGAGAATCACTGCAAAGGTACTCAGACACAAAGGCTGAGAAACTCACCACCAGCCGTATATTGTCTGACTGTGGCCAAACATAAAGTCATTCTTCTCTATGTTATCTCCCTAACTAGAGAAGAGGAAAGCCAGTATTCTGGACACGCTGGATCACACTAACCTCACCATCATTGGAGTGACCTGTGGCCTGGTTGTCATCCTGCTCGTCATCTCTGTCATCATCCAGATCAAACAGCCTCGCAAGAAATACATCATCCGCAGGTGAGATCTTAAAAAAACACTTATTGCATATCTCATGACTAAATTCAATATTTTTTGGCAAGGTACTCAAGACTATGGGTGGAATTACATGTTGCACTAATGTATAATATTAAAGGGCTCACTTGTAGTGACAAACCAACCCTGCAGTTCACCTTACTTCTTAGAGCTTTTTTACCTCTTTTAGCTTATTGTTTTGGTTTTCTTGCTCACAAACTACGCTCATATCAACCCCCTTTCCAGGTGCAGCAGGCAGATGATTTCTGCAAAAAAAGCTCTGATAAACCCACTGTACACTAGCTGACAGCAGATAGCAACCAGCTGGTGAACACAGTGGAGCTTTTAACAGCTCAGTTGTCAGATATTTCCCTCAGGAGTTTGTAGCAATCGAAGGAGAATGAATGTTGGCCCCAGATATGTTATACTAGTTATAGTGCCCCAATTAATGCATAAAATGTACTGAAAGTTTCTTTGATAACTTACAGATAGGGGCTTGGCCTCAACCTACTGGTGCCAGTTCATATCTGGGTAAATGCAACATGGTGCTAAGTGGCTAAAGGACCAATTCATTTATTTGATAATGGGGAATTTAGTGAATTATTAGCATTATAAAACACCTTTTGGTTACTTTTTGGATAGTCTGCCTACAAATAGTATATAGAGTATTTGTAACATTTCAACCATTTATTAGTTGAGATTCAACAACATTACTACACCACTGCAATTAAGGCTTGGTTATATTTAGGTACAAAAAACATATTGTTAGGGTATGTTCGCGAATTCTCACATATAGTACCTGTAGGTGGACAATCCAAATTCAGTTTTTCAGTCTGTTTTTGTCACTTACACACTCTTTATTCATATACACAATGCTTTCCTGAACACATATGTTGGTGTGTGTGTGTGTGTGTGTGTCCTCTTTCTTCTACTTATCCACAGAGATGACTTTGACCCTGCCCTCCTGCACCCTGGTTTTGAGCCTCCTCACTACGAACTCTGCACTCTGCGCCGTGCCCCATCCGGCGACCTGACTGACGCCGCCCTGGCCGAGGACTTTGAGAAGTTCCACAAACTCCGCCGCTCCTCCTCCAAATGCATCCGCGACCACCATTGCGGCTCTCAGCATGGGAGCATGCATGGCAGTGTCCACGGTAGCCGCAGCAACCTGAGCATGAGGGATGCTACCATCACCGACGGGGGGGTTCTTGTGCCGCCGCCACCGCCGCCGGTGATGGTGAGCCAGCAGTCACCGCGCCTCTCCCACCACACCACACCAGCAGGCCGAAGGAGCATCCTGGTGATGAAGCATAGCTATTCTCAGGACGCGGCAGAGGGCTACAGGCCGGAGGAGGAGGATGACTTGATGATGGATGACGGTCCCACCACCAGCCACCACCACATGCACCACCACCATATGCACCATGGGAAGTCAGGGCTGGACCACACTGTCCACCGTACACTGTCTAATGACTTCTAATGTAAGGCAACATGGAAATAAGAAAATGTTAAAAGCACATAATCACCTCAGTTCTTTATCTGTGGAGGTTAAAATCCCTGACTCCCTTTTACATTAGATTTCTGTTTAATTTATACAAATAAATGCTGATCTTTACAGCTCCTGGTAGTGTTTCTTTTCCCAGGTTCCAAATTAAATGGAAGTGTTACATTTTATGCAGAGTTGACTGGGACTTGTGAAACACATACTAGTAATTATAATAAAAATACCCCTTTACCAAAGACTTAAGCAGCAATTGTTGTACATATTGAATGTTAATCTGAATGGGAGTGGTAGGATTTGACAGGAATGGATGAAAGAAGGATTTATATCCACAGATACTGAGATCATTCAATTCCCACCCATTAATGCATCACAGCTCCTTTTTTCCCCCTATCCTATTATGTTCCTGTTTGGCTTTAAGTTTCAACTCTGGGGTAGAATATATTTATGACTGCATTATATCAGAGATTATTTTACGAATGACTTGTAGTGTTTCCTCTGTGTTTAAACATTATTACACCACCAAAGCAAGAAAAATGTCACAACTGTTAACTGTTAGGCTATTCCTTTTCCTCCAGCAGACAAGATGTTTTTGTTTTAAGCACTGGTCCAGAATCAAACAGGGATAAAGAACACTGAACCAGATATGGACAGAATATAATGGAAGCATATTAGTAATGAGTCAGCACACAAAGAAAATGCTTCATGCAAAACACTGTTTTGCAAATATGATACCCAGTGGGCTTGAAACTTATATTTTCTAATGCTGTGTAAATGGATACCTCATTTAATTATTTGTTTTTGTTTGTTTTGGAGTATTTATTTATGTTTATTTATGTGTATGTTTTTCAATTTGGCTTGTCCTGCTTTTTTTCTGGTTGGTTGATTTCTGTTGATTCATTAAATATCTTATTTCCCCTTTCCTCTGCATGGCACCATGGCATTGACATTTAGTGTATTTATTTGGACTTCGTTTTGTTTTTATTTACTTGTACGAACACAGAGAGGAACCTTTGTTAGCCTATCTTTGTTGTCCTTACGGGCTTATAACATCGCTGCACAGGTCATCTTACAGTATGTCAGAATAACAGGAGCATCAGTCGTTAGCTGTTGGCTATCTTCTGACTGAGCGGTTAGCATAATGAGCAAGTGCGCTTTGAATAATAAAGGATTTTAGTCATGACATTTAATTTAGGTAGCTAGCTTGACCGGCTAACCTTTAGCAAAGCGCCAGCTGTCATTCATGTTAAGTTCAGCTAACGTTAGCTCATGCTAGCTAACGTTAGCCGACGTTACGTATTTAAAGCGTGCGACGTTTCCCGTTAAGCTAACGTTAACGTCATGCCACAAGAAACGCTTTTTCTCGACTCCGCGCCGGCGGGACCGTTTGACAGCGGCGTGAAGGAGACAAAGAGCAGGAGCCGACTCGGTGTCATCGCCACCGGGGTGCTGGGAGGCTCGCTGGTCGCCCTGTACGCGGTGGCTGCTCCCTTTGTCACCCCTGCTCTGAGGAAGGTCTGTCTCCCGTTCGTCCCAGCGACCACAGCCCAGGTGGACAATGTCCTCAGGGTGCTGCGAGCCAGATCAGGGACCCTGGTGGACATCGGCAGTGGAGATGGAAGAATAGTAAGTGCTGGGATGTCTTACTACCCTGTGGATGATGTAGAGGCAGGGCCACTGCTAGAAGTACAAGTAAACAGTGGTGTTGACATACGGACCAAAATCTCGATCTGCCTGCGGTGTGTCACATGTCCTCTCTATCCGCCTCCTATCACACACCTTATCTGCTCTGCACTATTAGTTATAATACTGTAATATCAATATCACATCCTTTTGGGTTGGAAAAGTGTTTCTCAGAGGACTTCAGCAGGAGGGTCTTGGTTGAACCCCCCCCCCCCGTAAACAGTGTGTGAATCCCTACTAGCTCTGACCTCCTCAAAGAACAATACAGTTAACTATCAAACCCCAACCTATCCACAGTTGATGTTGCAGAAGCGTTTCTTTACATGATCAACACTGACACTACAAGTTGTTGTTTCTTTATAAGGAGCTTAAACAAATGACCCTTTCAGAAAGTTCTTAACAAGTATACATTTTGTAAGTTGTGTTTTGCTGTTTCCACATAACAATCAAACGCATCTTCTTATGTCTAGATAAGCACCACTTACACAAATTCAGACAGCAGCAACAGGGAAACTAATGGGCAAAAACATTTCCCTACTGACCAGAAACTGCAGAAACGTCACAGAAAGAAACTCAAAAGTATTCCCAGTATATCCCCCTGCTGCTGTAGTTGCTGTACATTGTTGATGCATTGAATTGCCCTTCCCCTCGCAGGTGATAGCAGCAGCCAAGCATGGGTTTCAGGCGTCGGGCTTTGAGCTGAACCCCTGGCTGGTGTGGTATTCTCGCTACAAGGCCTGGAGAGAGGGAGTCCATCGCTCCACCTCCTTCAACATCTCTGACTTGTGGAAGGTCGGTCATACCTGATTAGTACAATATGTAGTGACTTCATTTTAGGAAATGCATTTAATGTCTTCTTTGTTTGTCTGGTGTCACTTAGTGTAAGAAAATGAAAACATTAAACATACTTGTCACTGTGTCACTCACAGTATTTCTGATTCTTTTGCCAGGTCAGTTTTGCTCAGTACTCCAATGTTGTCATTTTTGGAGTCCCTCAGATGGTGAGTTCTTCTGTTAGTTCTCCAGCAATTTTATCAGCATGGTCATTATTGTATTTTCTTTGAATATCATGTATACCACGTGTGCCAAATTAAGTAACTAAAACACTAAAGTCATATTCTTTCTAGCTCATTTTATTGTAGTTCTACTATAAAGCACTCCAAGGGGTGCGGGGTAGCTCACCTGGTAGAGTGGGCGCCCCATAAACACGGGTCCTTGCCACAGCGGCCTGGGTACTATTTCGACCCGCGTCCCTTTGCTGCATGATGTTACCTTTCTCACTGGTTTCCTGTCTGTCTTCACCTGTCCTACCAAATAAAGGCATAAAAAGCCCCAAAATAAAAAATAAAGCACTCCAAGTTATGTTTACTCGAGCTGACGTGTATGTGTCAGTGATGAAATGATCCATTCTTGGTGAGAAATGGTACAATTCAGTTCATTAGGGACAGCTATGATCAACTGTTCATCACCTTAAAGCTCTATCTTTCATCTTTGCCAAGTAGTATTAACACTTCCACAACCACTTAACATATCCTGATTGTCGCCGTCTATCTGCAGATGGACCAGCTGGAGCTGAAGCTGGCAAGCGAGTTACCGAGCACAGCCAAGGTGGTGGCATGCCGCTTTCCCTTCCCCACTTGGGTCCCTGAACATACCGCTGGGGAGGGCATAGACACTGTGTGGGTGTACGATGCAAAGACATTTAAGTCACACCTGCAACACGGACTGACAAGGAAGACAACACCAGAACATGAGGACACACCAGATTCACAAACATAAATGCTAACAGATCTTGTTGTTAAGTTGTCATCATGCAATGATTTTTAAATCCATGCATTTCTACTCCTCCAGTGGACCTGAAACGGCTGGACTGATGAATGTAAAGTCTCTATACATCAGTGTCCAAGTCTGAGGTTGAGCATGTAAAAAGAAAGGGGAAAACAGCTTGACACTGGAACTGACCCTGATGAGTGGTGACGCTCATGTTAAAGTCGGCTGTTTCCAGCAGAATTGTGAATCTCCTCTACGTCTGCATTCCTGCACACTGTATCGACGGCTGAATGATCAGACAGGCATTTCAGATCTGATACACGTGTAATGATTAAAACCAGGATTCAAAGAGTAAATGATGATGACAAGAAAGAGAAAATGTAATTCCCTAATAGGAAAAAGTGCTTCAATGATTGCATGAGTTGATTATGTATAGAAAGTTGCAGTGCATTGTTTATGTATGAAATCGTATCATACAGACTGTCTGATAGGAGATTGTAAACCACATGATTTTGTACGATATCTGCACAAACTCCTGCACTGTGTCTATTTTAAGGCTTGTGTATTTAATAAACTCAACATGCAATCGTCAGGCTGGTTGCGTTTGGGTGCCATCTAGTGTTGAAAATACGGCACAGTTATGTTGTGGCTTTGAGTATGTCCCGACCGCTCGCTGATGTTGCTACTATGAAGTGAAAAGGCTTTATTTAATTTCGAAACATATGGTCACGTCAAAGACAATCGGGGCTTGAACTTAAAACTTTACCAACGTGAAATGTGCACATGTAGATAGCGGTCATCGCTTTTATTCTGACTAGCCTGAGTACTGTGGAGCAGGGCTGCCTTAGCAGCCAGCCAAGATGGACACCGCCGAGGAAGGTAGCTAGCTATGTTAAAACTTGATTGCCCCAATTGTTCACGCTAACTGGTAAAACAGCGCATTTTAACAATGTGTGATATTCTAACCCAGTATTAACAGTTGTTAATGGCAGCACCCTACACTTTCTTAAACTTTTAACAGAGGTTCACCAGAATTAAAAAACCGCTAGCCAATTAGCGTTAACGTTAGCTCGGTAAGTTGGCTAACTAGCATTAGCCCGTTAGCTACCAGCTGTTGTAAATAAAATCAGCATCGTTAGGTTTCTGCAGTTTGTTTTCATCTACATCTGCAACAAGTGGGTTGTGGTGGTATAAATCAAAGAACACGGTCTTTTCACATTCAAGTTACACAGTTGAGCTATTTTTTTTTTTAAACTTAGTTGCGAGCTAACGTTGAGTGAGTTTAATGCAACCGTTATAATGTTAGGAACAGTATGATAACTCACACACCGGTCAGCCCTGCCAATTCACAAGGCTTGTTTATGACCTTACACTCATTTATTCTAAAAGCAAAATATGGTTAATAAGACTAACATCATTAACACACACTCTTATCTTGCAGTTCTCATTGTTCTCACGCTGTACAACTAACGTTACTTAAAGTTAACACATGTCCTCTGGGCGCTGTTCATGCTGCGGGAGGGGAGCCATTAGCTCGGTGTTCCGGTGTTCTGTGGTCACGAATTGTGATATTCTTCTATTATTAATATAGCTTAATGTTTATATGTGACGTTAGTCAAAATGTACTCTGGGTATCTGATAACTGGTATCATGCTCTTGCATCCAGGGCTAATTATAGTTATTTTATTTTGGTCATCCAGTGACACAGGTAATCCAAGGATTACAGTTTGCCCTACTGTCCTTGAATAACCTGCTCTGCTCACTAAAGAGACATACTCATGCTATCTCTAATGTGTTTCACATTCTGAAACTGCTGCAAGTGTTTGTGTTCTTGCGAAAAGATTGCATGCATTAACTATATCTAAGGTGTGTCATGAGTATGTGTCAAGGTGATCACTGATCTGATGATGAAATGGATGCAAGTGCCAAGTTGATGAAACAAAATATTTGAGGAGTAGGATGTCCTGGTTTGCCCTGTAAGTTATGTTATTGTGTGCCTACTGTACAGCGGACATCTGTCGGGTATGTCGTTCGGAGGGGACCCAGGACAAGCCGCTCTACCACCCCTGTGTCTGCACTGGCAGCATCAAGTTTATCCATCAGGAATGGTGCGTTCAATGACCAGAATGATGGTTCCATTATTTCTTCTTGCCTTTCCATACATTTTATCTTTAAGGCTTAAAGGTAGGATGCGTTCTGTCTACATTGTCAATCTGTTTGCTTTTGCAGATGTTGTTCAAGTGTATTCCAACATGGGGAAATAATACCCATGGGAAGTTGCAGGATAGCAGGGATTATAACAAACAGATCTCTTGACAGTGTGCCTGATTATACATAAATACACTCTTGACAAACAACCAGACACAAACTAAAAAGGGAAATATGTTAGGTGTAGTGGGTGCTCACGTTTCAGTTGTGAATATTAATAAAAAAAAAAGTGGTGGGATTTTACAGCAAGGCCGTAGAGGAAGATTCTTGGACATAGAGTGCTCGTTTCCATAAGATAAAATGAGTAAAGTCACAAGATGTCCTTTTGTTTTCACAGCTTACTGCAGTGGTTGAAACACAGCAGAAAAGAATACTGTGAATTGTGCAAACACAGGTTTGCATTTACACCAAGTAAGTCTTTATCAAGCTTAAGATTTTCAGCTAATTGGATGAGTACATTAATGCATGAATTTGTTGTTAGTTCCACTTATTGCATAATTATGAATATTTCCCTCACTTCCACTATTCTCATTTTTTACTTCCTTCATTCTCTCTTTCCTCCAGTCTACTCTCCAGACATGCCATCTCGCTTGCCGGTCCAGGACATCTTTGCAGGGCTGGTCACCAGTGTCGGAACAGCCATCAGATACTGGTTCCACTATACACTGGTGGCCTTTGCCTGGTTAGGCGTGGTGCCTCTCACAGCATGTACGTCACATCTTTCCATTGTTAAAAAACAAAACAAAATGAAAGGAGATTTGATCAGCACTTGTCTGTGCATATTGTATGAATTCCCTAACTTCCAACAATGTTTTGAGAAAATGAAAAATTAGAAGAACAGACACTAAATATGACAAATAAACTCAAATATAACTGTTATACTCACCTTGCAATAAGAAATTAGCTTTAAGCCACACTTGACTGCTTCTAGAGAGTGGGACTAAGCTTTCACTATGCTTATTGGCGAACACAGTTGGTGAAAGAATGTTTGAAATGTATGTTTGGACAAACCAGCTTAAGCGGGTTTGCTAAAAAACTTGACTTTCCACAAATAAAAACAATTAACTTTTAATGCCCCTACAATCAACTTTCCTTTTGTGTTGATTCTGGCGCCCCCTGTGGACAAAAGCAGTAGTGTTTGTACCACCTCATTTAATTGATTTCAAGGGGAGTCCAACCTGGTGGCAGGCATTCAGATACCTAAATAGAAATGGCCAATCTTCTTACTGATGGTCTTGTTTGTGTATGTAGGATATATTGAAGCATTGTTATTAAATTGAGACTGGTTCATTACCAGTTTATAAACCCTTTGTAGTACATTTAAAGAAAGTATATAATCTCTGTTGTGGGTGCCAGGCTCTTGTGCACAGGCTCAAGTACAATGATAATTTATGCACTTATGGTGTAAAAATAGAGCAATAAGTGCAATACAATTCAAATGAATGTTAAAGAAGTTGGTGCATAGTTTTTCATTTTAGTTTCACGCCAGTTGTCACTTTAAGAAATGATTCTCAGATTGTTTTTTTTGTTTTTGTTTTTGTTTTCTAACAGGTCGTATCTACAAGTGTTTATTTACTGGCTCTGTGAGCTCTCTCCTTACCCTGCCATTAGATATGCTTTCAACGTAAGTTTGAATCACTCTCTGGTCTTGTTTTTGGCCCTTCTCTCTCACACTGTCATACTCCAGTACATTATGAGTGTGTGTGTTCTCCACATTTTGTACACTGGAGTGCCATTAAGATAGTTAAGATCTGATTAGTGTCCAAAGTGTGGTTATTCATAATAGCTCCTTTCATCCACCATGTCATCTTTTTCGGTCCCTTTGTCCAGCTCTCTGTGGTGAAGTGATTTGTGAAAATGTTGTGAAACACACTCTAAAACCATAATGTTTCATCTCTTCATCGCAGACAAAACCTGCTTGCGGACTGCCTCCAGGGCTGTTTTGTGGTCACTTGTACGCTGTGCGCCTTCATCAGCCTGGTGTGGCTTAGAGAGCAGATTGTCCACGGTGGTGCCCCTCAGTGGTTAGAGCAGAATCAGCCCCCTCTAGTTCCTAATCAGCCTAATGGTCCTGCGCCAGCTAATGAGGTGAGATTAGTTTGTGTTGCCAACCAGCATCTCTTTTCTGCCTCCACACAGAGCTGCACAGATAGTAGACTACCCACGTGTATTGACCTCTCTGTATGCTGTATGTTCTGCCACTAATGCACTCTGACGTAGCTGGCACAGTGACAGGTTTGTGTCTGTGAATTATAAGCCAGTGGAGTTTATTTTGTTCACAACCTTTTTTTTACTCCCACAGTTCTGTCAGATTAACTCAAGTACCCCTTCATCAGCATCACGAGTCATGTTCCAAATGTGCTCATTTGAATTGATTTTAAATGTGATTTAACGGTATTTATCATCAGGATATAGTTGTTGTTTTTTTTCATACATCTGAATTGTCAGTGTTTGTGTTTGTTTAACTTTGCATTTGTACTTCTTGTGGCACAAGCTAAACGTTTCAATCATTTGTACATTTTTAGCTAACTTGAACTATTTATCCACTTTTGAAAGATTTTTTCCAATCATTTACACAATATGTAGCTAACCTTTTCAACCATTTATCCATTATTTTTATTTTTCAAAGTTGTTGAATAATGCATGTACACCCTGGCAACTGCAGAATTACCCCCTGGGGTACAGGTACCCCTGCTTGAGAATCACTGACTTAAGGCAGTTCTTCTTAGTTTGATGTAGTTTATTTCAAATTAGACCATTTTTTTGTCACAGAAAGTTTGATTAAAATACAATGTTTTGACATACTGAAAAATTATTGATGCAAGTTTAACTTTTTTCTCTACTTTGCAAATGTTCCGATTTGGGTCACATTTGTTCTCTGCCTGCCTGGTCTGGCCAACGCTTCCTCTCAGAGGAAACTTCAGAACAGTTATCTTTTCTGACAGAGAATGTGCTTGCCAAGCTGGCCCTGACATTTGTCTTTTTGAACACATAATCAAATGAGTAAAGAAGTGACTTCCAGATTATGTCAACCCTTAACAATTCCTCTCTGAAATATCTTAGTTACAAGGGACAAAGTATTTTTTCCCATGTCGTACATTTGGGGAATACAGCTGCACAAACTGTCAAGCTGTTCTTTTTAATTGCCAAATCCAAAATGCACGTCTTTAGAACTCAGACACCTAATTTAACTGTGTGCAGGCTATGTTGTAAGTAGGGAAATGTAATTCTTATTTTCCGATTATACAGGCTCCAGGTGGTAACAACGCCCAGGCTGCTGCAGACGGCGCAGCAGCCCAGCACCCTGCAGACCCTGCTCCAGATGGGCTGGCACCTGACAACCCACAAGAAGGTGGAAACCACGGAGATGAGGCTGAACTTGACGATGAGGAAGATGACGACGACGGGGAGGAAGATGAAGAAGAGGAAGACGATGAGGAAGGCAGGGAAGAAGATGCTGCTGATGCCAATAATGGAGGACAAGGTCGGTGTGAGCATGAAAACAAAGAGATTTGATGCTCAAAATAGTGCAATTCAAGCTCTTTTACATGATTAAGTGCCCGCAACTCTTCTGTGGACTGGAATTGACACCATTCTTTCTTGGTAAATAAAGTACCAAGTAAACTATGATATGAAAGTTGAGAAATGGTATGCAGTATGTGTGCTCCGTTAAATTGCATGGACATAAATGCTGAAAGAGTGATTTCAAGATTGAGTACATGTAAATCTATAAGCATATTTTTGCTGCACATTGTAGGTGTTCCACACTGTTTCAGTTGTTTATGATCATCCTTTGCAGAAGATTTGAACTGGAACGCCCTGGAGTGGGACCGTGCAGCAGAGGAGCTGACCTGGGAAAGGGTGGGAATCTATTTTTTTATTCCCATGTCTCCTGCTCCATTAAGTGGTGTGACGTAGATAGGACACAATGCTAAAAAAGCCAAGTGTAAGCAGGGTAGCTGGCCTGAGGTCAATAAGTGTATTCTTCATCATATTAGTTGCAGTTGTAGTAAAAATAGTAGTTTTATCATGTATTTATATGTATCATAATGATGATTATAACATTGCTTTCTGTTTGTGTCCCAGATGCTGGGGCTGGATGGCTCCCTAGTTTTCTTGGTAAGTTCACCACTCTTTTTCCACCAACACAAAGTTTCAAATAGAGCCTGACTGATATGGGATTTTTGAGACCAATGTTAGAGGGGAGAAATTCACAAATTACCGATATGATGGTATAGTGAATTAAGCTGGAATGAAATAACCTTTCCTGTGAATTGTGTACCAATTTTGCTCCCATATATCACAGTTCTTTCCAGTATGTATTTCATTGCATTATGTTGTGTATAAAAAAAACAACAAAGTGTATATCGGAAAACACATACACAGATAGCGATATATCCGTGATAATCAATTTTATAGACAGATCATTTGGTCTGGCTTTCCGACTTCCCATATATATTTCAGCCTTGCATGTTGCCCTTAAGTGTGGTGATTGCAACTCTATGGGTCATGCCAACTTTGTACTCACAACCTTCCTTTTAGGGATTCAGCGGAACGAGGATTTGTGCAAAACAACATTTATCAGGGCAATCTGTGCAAGCCTCCAACAGCTTTCTGAATCAACACAATTTTTTCCATGAATCATTTCAAAAGCTTGTCATGAGTGCGTCCCCAACCTATAAAGTGGCACCATGGACTAGCCATTTTGGCTAACTGCATAGGGATCTATGTAGGAGGCTTGTGCAGCTTGCTCCAATATCTCAATATAGGTTGTTTCGCTAGTCCGTTTTGGGAAATCTCTAGAGAGAGGTGGTGGTCTGCATAGTTAGCATGGCCCGTAGAGCCGCATTTGTCACATTTATGGGATATAGGGCAGGTTGTTAATATGATGCATACACAATCTTCATCGGTTTAACACTAGAAATAGTTTAACATTGTGTGCCTTTCTAGGAGCATGTGTTCTGGGTGGTGTCTCTCAACACACTTTTCATCCTGGTCTTTGGTAAGTTAAACCTGCAATATAGTGATGTCCTACTGTACGTGCACTCATTACCTTTGTGAATTTATCAAGGGGGAATTAAGTAGGTTGCCCACTATAATGCAGTGATATACGACAGTCCTTTTGTACTTTCTTGTACACTGTACTAAACAACAGATTCTACCCTAACCTTTGTATTTCTCTCTAGCTTTCTGCCCGTATCACATCGGCCATTTCTCAGTGGTTGGACTGGGCTTTGAAGACTATGTAAGTGCACAGCAATGCATGAGGGGACACTTGTACAGTTTGAATTCCTGATGTGGGTTTGTCATGCAGTGATTGCATTTTTGTGATTTTGCAGGTCAAAGCTTCACACTTTGACGGCCTCATCACCACCATACTCGGGTATATCCTCCTGGCTGGAGCTCTCATAGTCTGCCATGTATCCTCTTTATACAAAAGATTACTTTATTTGTTTGACAGACAGTATGTCTGACACTCCTAGTTGCTTATTACGGTTGTGTATAACTATTTCAACTTGTATCAGTTGAGTAATTTGTGTTTTTGGTGGGTTTTGTGCATAGCTATTTAAAATGTCTGTAATAGAGTTTGTATGACATTTGTTCATGAGAAATACAAATTTTTTATTCTTAGCATACAATATTGAGGGAATGTTCTTTTATCTCTCATTTTGGTGTTAGTCCTTAACATTGCCTCCTTCAGGCACTGGCTTCATTAGTGAAGTTCCAACGGTCCAGACGCCTCTTGGGTGTCTGCTACATTGTTGTCAAGGTAAATTAGAGATGAAAGATTGGAATGTTTCCAAAGATCTACTTTGTTTCTATCAAACAAGCAAAGCTTTCAGTTGAAACAGTGATTAAAACTGTAAATTATGATTACAGGAAGAAATTATGACAAGAGAAGCTAAATTGCTTTTTTATTTTTATGTTGCAGGTGTCCCTGCTGGTTGTCATGGAGATAGGCTTGTTCCCACTGATTTGTGGTTGGTGGCTCGACATTTGCTCTCTGGTAAGACAATCATACAGAGTAAAATCACTGATCCTTTTGATACAGTCAAAGTTAATGTTGACCAAACAGATTAAATGCAATCACGGTGACGCAGTGGATACAAATCTGATCAAGAAACTTGATGAACATTCAATTTAAAAAACAAATCTCAAAACCAGTTCGTAAAAACTGATTTTGTTTTTGTCATTTGTATTGAAACACACACAATACTGCATGTCCTTTGTTCACTGCAGGAAATGTTTGATGCAACTCTGAAGGACAGGGAGCAGAGTTTCGACATGGCCCCCGGTACCACCATGTTCCTCCACTGGCTGGTCGGCATGGTCTACGTCTTCTACTTCGCCTCCTTCATTCTTCTGTTACGAGAGGTAAAGTGAAGGACTTAAGCCACAGTCCCGAAAACTCACACACCCTCCAGTTTCTTCTTCATCTTAAGCTTTTTCATGTTTGCTTGGTTGTAGGTGCTCCGGCCCGGTGTGCTGTGGTTCCTGAGGAACCTGAATGATCCAGACTTCAACCCAGTCCAAGAGATGATCCACCTGCCCATCTACAGACACCTGCGGAGGTTTATACTTTCCGTGGTCAGTCAAGTAACCTCGGCTGTTCTAAACTTTAGTAGCATAACAACACCCAGATGTATTTTTATTGTGATGCTTAAAAGGCCAGTGGGTAGCAGTGTTTCCTCTAGGTTTTTTTTTAGCAGTGGAGGCAGGCCCGTCTGAACACCCCCCCCCGTCACGCCGCTCACGCTCCAAAATCAACATAGAATTCCCAATAGAAAGGAAGTGAAAGGAAAAAAGGTTTTACTTAATGAATTTTTGTCAAAGTTTCATAGAAGTTGAACAAAGGTAAACCGGTTAAGTGCATATTTTTATTTGCCTAGGTTTTGAGATGCCTTTCTCTGAGATTTCTAGGTCTCCTGGTTATTCTGGATAATTCACAGACCTCTCTGTGAAAAGTTTTCATTAAAATATTTCTACCTAAGAAACAGTCCCTATGAAAAACAAACCTGTTCACAAAGAAGTTGTGCACTATCTAACAGGAACATTGTTTCTGGAAAGAAAGATTTGTTTTTTCTTTTATATATTTTCTCAGTGCTTTAAGCACCTTTTTTACAATGAAATTCAATTCACCTCCACTGTATTTAGGTGGAGGCAGACATCTCACAGACAGATATCTCAATACCTGCACAAATAAAACCAAAGCTACCTGCATGGCTACATTCCACTGGAGGTAAGTGAGAAGGAGGGGTGTGTATCTACCTAAAATGATGCTGGTTGGGCACTGTTTGATCCTTGTGAATTTGGTATTTTCAATAAAACTGTACAGGTGCCTCCCTGTCCCTGTAAATGAAACGGTATGTTTCAGTAACTGGGGCTAGTTGGAAGTTACTGTCAGTGCAAATGTCAACTTGTTAAATAAGTAGCAGGGTGTGTGGTATTGTCTGCCTTTTTTGACTCTGCTACAGGTTTTTGACAGATTTACTACTGACTAGAAAAAGGTCTGTTTTCCATATCGGTTCATCTCAATGCCACTAGTGAAAATATGTGTTTTTCTGTTTGTGTGTTCCCAGGTGGTTTTTGGCTCCATAGTTCTGCTGATGCTTTGGCTTCCCATCAGAATCATTAAACTGTTCTTCCCAACCTTCCTTCCCTACAACGTTATGCTTTACAGGTACACATAACCGTTTATGTTGATTTGTCTATCTCAGTATCTCAAAGCTAAAGATGACATTGTCCATTCTCTACTCAGCCATAACCAAAATGGGAAGCTGCTAAAGAAAAATGAGCTGGCCTTTGGTTTATGTCTTGTCTCTGCAGCGATGCCCCAGTCAGCGAGCTGTCCTTGGAGCTGCTGTTACTTCAGGTCGTTCTGCCGGCATTGCTGGAGCAGGGTCACACTCGCCAGTGGCTCAAACGGCTCGTCCACGCCTGGACATTCACCGCTGGATATGTGCTGTAGGCTGAAAACACGCACACACACACACACACACACACACACACACACACTGCAACTTTAGATGCAAAATGGTACAGTTAACAAAACCTGAGATTTTCATCTACCATAATTGGTGGATGATGTGGGCCACAGTGTTCATACAACGAGGCTAGGAGAACCCAGGGTTCCCACGTGTCCTGGTAAAACTAGAAAACCTGGAAATTCAGAGACTAGCTTTTCCAGTCATGAAAACACCTCAATCACATCGTATCTAAAATGAAACTTTACTATTGGTAGGACAACCTGAAGTATGACATTTCAGAGCAGGTTTAACAGACGTAAAACGAACTTGCAGCGATCCTTTCAGTGTTGAGTTTATTTTTTCTGGACCCATGAGCAAAATTCTCACAAAAAGAAAAAATTATAATAAATTCTTATGAACTGTGGCCAAATTAGTGTTACCGTAAAAACTAGTAAACTGTAGTCAGCCTGATGGGGACACAGCGGAAAAGTGGGCTGTTGTGGAACAGCTAACTGCGCCACAAACAGATACAAACAAAAACACATACCTGTAATGACCCTGAGACACTTCATCATGAACCTGCATCATTAAGTTAAGGAGTTAAATGTGTTAATACTCAGACTACTGCTAAATTATATGACTGGCTGTGAGCAGGTGCTGTCCTGTATTGTCAAGAAAAACTCCTAGAAAATGATTTCTTATAAAGAGTGGGAAACCTGAAAGCCTCAAATTATAGTTTGTTCTTCTTGTCCAGAGTCATTATGTCACTTCCCAGTTGTAACAATAAGACATAACAATTACTCATCAATTGCTCCCCCACAGTGACCTTCACTCCTACCTGCTGGGGGACCATGAAGACGATGACAACCAACCAAACATCAACCCTCCCGGTCGCCATAACAACAACAGGGTCCCTGGCCTTGGGGAAGGGCTTCACGCTGCCCACCAGGCCATTCTGCAACAGGGCGGTCCTGTTGGGTTCCAGTCGTACCACCGGCCCATCAACTTCCCCCTCAAGGTGACTCACAGCGTTATGATTATTCATTTCATATATATCCTGAAGCCCGTTCTGCTGAAAATAGATTTTTGTTCTTTTTTGGTTGTTAAGATCATTCTGCTGGTGGTCTTTATGTGTGTGACGCTGTTACTGGCTAGTCTGATCTGCCTCACGCTGCCGGGTAAGTTGTTGTCGCAAGCAGGCATTTTACCTTTCATCTTTTCTGTTGTCAGTCACATCTCCATTCTTAAATGCTCTCCTCTTCCTCTCTCCCAGTGTGTGCGGGTCGCTGGCTGATGTCTTTCTGGATGGGTAGCGCCATGGTTCATGAGCTGTACACAGCGGCCAGCGGTCTGTACGTCTGCTGGCTGTCCATTCGTGCCGCCACCGTGATGCTGTCTTGGATGCCACAAGGACGGTCCGTCATCCTGATCAAAGTCCACGAGTGGACACTCACGGTAAAGTGGACGTCTCTCTAGTCCTCCCAGCCGATAGCAAATTTAGTGCTGTTCTGTATTACATTGCAAATGATTTGAATGTGTATTTTGGTGGCGTGGATGTGATTTCTTGGTGAGAACAGATCATAAAGACCATAGTGGTGGCTGTGATGTTAGCCGGGGTGATTCCTCTGCTGTTGGGTCTGCTGTTTGAGCTGGTCATCGTTGCTCCTCTCAGAGTCCCACTGGACCAGACGCCTCTATTCTACCCCTGGCAGGTAGGACTATGAAGAGTGTATGTGTGTGAATATATCCAATGTATCCATCTGAGAAATCTGTGAAAAAGTAGTGTGAGAAAGTGTGTGGGTGGAGAGCTCAGTGCCTTTTTTAGAATCTATAAAGTTTTCACTGTTCAACTCAAACATTAAATGTCAGGTCAGATCTTGTTTACTTAGTATGTTTTCCACATTTAGACAATAATTGTTTTGTGAAGATTGTTGACATTTAACATTTGAGAACTTATTAACTTATTTTATTAAATACAAAATGTTTATAGAAAAACTAGCGTAGCACTAGTATCGAACAATACCAGCTGGTATTCGGTGTGCTATGCAAAGACACAAAAACAGGTTTTACAGGCACTGATACTGAGTAGATGCTAAAACAGACCTCATTTGGTTGTAAAATGGTGGTTGTTGTTTGTCTGTGTGTGTGGCAGGACTGGGCCCTGGGCGTGCTCCACGCTAAAATAATTGCTGCCATCACACTGATGGGCCCTCAGTGGTGGCTCAAAACCGTCATTGAGCAGGTCAGTCTCACAACTCTGTAGCTGCATTAAATGTACTGTAAAGGTGATAAAACATATGTGCATATTTGTATATCATCCTAAAATACATGTTATCCCCTTGAACGTGTCTATAGAAGCGTATTCTAAGAATTTGTTTTGTAATTAATTACTAAGGATAAAAAGAACTGAACCTGTATTAGGAAGAATGTCAAAACAAACCTGTCACTATGTTCCCTTCTCTCTCTCCTGTAGGTGTACGCCAACGGTATCCGAAACATTGACCTCCATTTCATTGTGCGAGGGCTGGCGGCCCCTGTCATCTGCGTCCTGTTGCTGTCTCTCTGTGTGCCCTACACCATCTCTAAAGGCATCACACCACTGCTAGGTGAGTCTCTGTTTATGCTTGCCTGTCTTGGTTGAGCATGAGTGGTCTGGTACTGTCATATACTACATATACCAAGTTTCAAGGTAGTGTCTTCTCTTTTGTCTCTCTCAATGCTCCAGTTTTCTCATCCATCACCAACTCTCTGTGAGAGGGGTCAAAGATTTCACTTTAAATATATGCTGTAAAATTATGGTTTTTGTCAATGAAATCTGGTGCCTTTGAACACAGCAATTGCTCAGCTGTCTATCTTTGTGGGGATCCATTCTATATGTTGTACATAATAATATCTAATAACTTTCACTTGTTATGGATGTACATTGACTGTGTGCCCCTTCAGTCAGTTAGACACAAAAACATGGAAAAAAGGGTCCATGTTAAAAAACATTGAAGGTACCCTTTACATTTTTAACTTCCATACAGTTTCAAAATAAATAGGAGAGGATTTTGCTTACTTTTTGATCAACTTTAATAAAACAGACAACCCTACAAGTGAATGAGTAAGAAAACACAACTAAAAGGAAACTTAACTTTATGTGGTCCTCCTTTGATTTAGTAGTGACTAAATTAGAAATTGTAGCAGATAAAATTCAGGAACAGAGATAGAAGACCCGCTCAGATATCATCAGGCCACAGTGCAGGCAGATACTTTCTAATTTGGACACAGAGCTCATTTGAGAAGTGCTTTTTATGCAAAGAATACCCAAGGCACCAATTTATGTTTAGACAAGTGCTTTGACTCAGACAACACTTGCATTTAAACAACTAGTCAATTAAGTATTCCCAGCGCTTGTGGTTATCAGGATTTTAGCCATTGTGCAAGCCGAAGTGCAATTGATTGTTTACTCTGTTCCCTTAACTCTCAAGTCAATCAGTTTACGGAGATAAGACATCACACAGCACACACTCGTTAAGAGGAGATTGTGTTCCAGCGTTCACTCTGTTTTCGCTTTCTTTCCCCCACCTCGCCCTCTGCCTCCCTCCCTGCTGCCTTCCCTCTCTTCCTTCGTAGGTGTGCAGCCGGAGATGCAGACGCTAGTGGAGAGGAGGATCTATCCCTTCCTGCTGATGGTGGTCATACTGCTGGCCATCTTGTCCTTCCAGATACGACAGTTCAAACGCCTCTACGAACACATCAAGAACGACAAGTCAGTAGACCCCAAAAGTCTTAAGTGTAAACTAACACATGGGGGCAAAGAGGGAAACTTAAGTCAGTGGTCAGTAGGGCTGTGTGATGTGGCAAATATTGTATCCCAATAACTGTTTGCATAGCAGTCAAATATAGAATATAGAATATTGTTTTCGTCCAGGCCCGGTGGATTCTTGCAAATGCCATTAGGAGCACTAGTCAGTCACAAGATTTCACAGATTATCTGTCTCATGTACTACTGACAGGACAGTGAGAATATCAGCAAATATGACAAATCTTTATTTTCATGAAGGTTACCTAGTGCAGCTTTAAAAAGCTGTACGACCCCTAACTGAACTGCAAGGTTCATTATGACAAGAAGGAAGAAAGATCTATACAACAAACAGACATAGAGCACACTGTCTTGTGGGATTTTGTTGAGTTACATGTGGGCAACACCAAATTCAGTGCAAGGAGGACAATAAAGAGCATAGCACATACTACAGTAAAACAGATCTGAGAATAAAAGACCCAAAGGTAATCGGTAATATCTGAAAATACATTTTGAACTTGAACAAAGAGATGTGTTTTAGTTGTGTGAATTACAATGTTAAACACAATTTGTAAACGACTCCTATCTTTCCCGTTTCTCTTCCAGATACCTGGTTGGACAGCGTCTGGTGAACTACGAACGTAAGTCGGGCAGGAGCACATCATACAGCTCCTCCTCATAGACCCGACGCTGCTGTGGGATCAGTGGAGCTGACTCACTCTGCACTGAGAGCTATCATCAGCTCCTCTGGTGAAACCTTTTAGTTTCCTTCTTGGCTGTCAAATGCCGACTTCAAACACAGCCTCTAAACTTCTGACTGCAGTTTATTCCTCTTATTCACCAACATCTACTGCTGTCACAGGTTGGGAGACAAAGATGTTGAAGAGCCAAGACACAATAGTCTCAGAACTCTTCATGGAAAATTTGAATACCTGAACAAGGTTGTTCAGCAACCCGCAGACACAGTCGGCATGAGTCGTCGACTGTCCATCCTGTTTCATGTGTCCGATTTTGTCTTCAACGCAGCTGACATTTTTAAGTTGTACGTTATTTTATAAAAAGGTTTGAGTTGAAGTGGGGTAAGTTGAGCGTAGATTTTACCTCTGATTGTGCTTCCCTTTGAATCTTTGTTGTGAAATGTAGTCTAGGTCACACTGAATGTCTCTTAATTAGAGGTTTTTGACATTTCGGAGCTGTGGAGGAGATATTATAACAGGAACGCCTCTGTGGTCCTATTCCAGTTGTTGATTCATCTCAAATGACACCGTTCATCAAACTGAGGCTGTCAGTGATAAAGAGGGACACACATGATGTAGCAATGTGATTTTCTTTTCCTTTTTCTAATTTTTTTTTAGATGTTTTTATTAGATGTGTTTTCATTGATTTTTAGTGTTCTGGAGTGAGCTGTTAGATAATCCTCTGAGGGGTTCCTTTGAAGTAAAAATGCAGAAATAGAAAAAAAGGACATTTTAGACAATCTGGACAACCCGGCCAGACAGTTTGGGTTGTGCACTACCCTTCCTGAGTACATCCACCCTCAGGAGAGGAGAGGTCATTAATATGAAGTTACACAGCACAAAGTGAGGTTTTAACTAAGAATATTGAACTGGAAAACCAGCCTCAGAACATTTCAGAATGTGCCTGTGTTATACCGACTGACACTGGTGTTATATTAGAAATATTTATAAAAATAATGTGAGCTAGCTGGCCCTGAATGGCTTGTACTGCTGCTAATCAGCTGTTCAGACTCTTACCTGTCAGCATTCTGTTAACGGTTAGGAGCCAACAGCTAAAAAGAACTGTATAAATGACAAAACACTGATTTTCATAGGGAAAAAGGTGACTCTCGCTATACTGGCACGAGTATAGTTCTGGCAAACTGGAGTTAACTCATCTCAGTCAGGGCAAGATAGTGCCACAAGTTTAATGGAGCTCAAACTATTAGATAAAATGCAGGAAACTGGTTGGTGGACGTAACTGGAACTGCCACATTTTTTGTAATGTCCCCTAACTTACAAAAGTTGTTCCCTTTTCTGTATTGTGACGTTGAAATGAATCATTCAATCATTTGCTGCCATCTGCTGAGCTGAATCACAGATCATGACATATCATCTCCTAATCCGTTTAGTTACCAAAGACAGCGTTAACAGTTGCCTTCCTAAATGTAGGGCCAGTGAGGTGTGAAGATTTTAAATTACATCTCACAAAAATAAGTTAATAAATCTCAAATTACAAACCATTGATCAGATGTTTCCCACTCACTCTAAATTGTTCTCTTAACTGAATAGCACATTTGTCCCTGTCTGCAGATAATTCAAACAGTCATACCTACAGTTACAAAGGGACTGGCAGTTAAATGTAGATTACCCCATTTAAGCCAGTTTTGTTAACGGTATGCTACAGTGACTTCCTGTTTACTAGCTGACTGCTTTTGATTGGATGGAGCTACGGTTGTTTCATAGCAATTGGTTTTACATTACCAGCTAGCATCACTATTGTTTTCAAACAAGCTGCTGTTAGATATTAAAAGGGTACGTGATTTAGGAATGTCTTTTTAAAAAAGTGGTCAAAGCAGCAGAGACCAAGATGTCTTCAGTTTGAGTCATGGGTCAAAGATCCCAAAATACTGGTTCCTACGTTTCCCATAATACAACTGTATCGCGTCTTTTATTAAACCTTCCATGCCTGGTTAACACCTAGTATTTCAAATTTCACATTTCCAGTTTGTAACGCAGACTGATGACATCTTCTGTCACTGCTCACGATCTTCACAGAACACATGATACAGCTGGGAGCTTTATTTGTTAAATTAGTCGAGTGCCCTTTAAAGCAAGTCTGCAAGAAAAAGGGAGCAAGAGAAAAACGTCTTTGCTTTAAAAAACAAAATGACTGCCATCACACTGCATGTTTGCTGACCTTGCATATAGTTTCAAATGTAAAATAATCTGCACACAGATACTCTTAACCCCGACACTAGTCCTCGTCTGCAGCAGTTCTATGCAGTGACATTTCTCCACAAATCACTAAGAAGACTCTTGTTGCTCTCCGGTACTGTTGCCATCCACTGTTCTTATATTGCTGAGGCATTTACATTGTTGGGTGTCTGAAACTTCTCCCACATTTGCCACAGAAGTTTAGTTTCTCCCCTGTGTGGCCATGCTGGTGGATCTTATACACACTCTCCTGTGTCAGTTCATATCTTCTCAGGCTACCTAACCAGCCGAAACATTACCCTACGTATCTGACGGCGATCAGATCTGCTTGTGTTTGTGTGTGAGGACAGCAGCAGGAGCCGATGCACTGCTGTCTGTGTTCCTCTCCTTGCCCACCAGATGCTTCTCCTCCTGCGAGTCAGCTCGTTGATGTGATTATATTATTGAATTCCCTTCTTGAGGCACTCTGGTGTGCTGTGTGAGGAGTCTTTTTCTACCTTTCATTACTTCAACACCTCTGGGTTACAGTTACAGCTTCTGCAGTCAAAAGGTTACGTTTCACATAGACGGTAAATGTATCCCAGAAGTTTCACGGCTGCTGCGTGGGGCATTAGGGGGAAAATGGGAGGGCAGCCAGTAGAAGAGATGCAGGGTTTTCTGGAGGTAAAGGTGTATTGTTGTGTTGAAGAGGTTCTGAAAAAGCCCTGCTCCTGAATCCAACGCAGTTTTCTTTCCTCTATCCTGAACTGACTGACTTGTGGCTCCACCTGGGAGCTGAGTTGCTAGTTGCATTCTGAGTCACGTTCCCTTTGATCTTTGTTTAATGATCGGTGAGTTTGTCAGTTTTTGGCTTTTGTTGCTTTCCTCTATACAGGATGGAGTTCTTGGACAGCAGTAGGAACTCTGGTTGACCACCAATCCAAAATTAGCTGGCTGTGGCTTTGGAGGGATGTGAGGTACATTGTGTACCACCTGCCACATATCTTTTGTAGTGTAAGCGCTAATGCATCCTGATGCGTCTCCAACAAGTAAATAAGTCATCAATACAGGACGTAGTAATTGCCATGGTGACGTCAAACATTTTGGTTTCCTTAGCAGGCGCGTGCGAAACAACCCTGGTGCTTGTCTGGTGACAGAAATCTGATCACAAGTGGTCAGCTGGAAAACCTGTGGTTAGAATCACAGAAACTTTAAAAGCAAGTATAAACAGGGTCTCTGTGAGCTGCAGCTGACTCGACCAGATCCTCTCTACTTTACCTCTTCACGCAGCTGAGGTTGGGATTTAACTGAAGGTTGACGCTGACACTGGTGACACTGGAGCTCAGGGAGATGTGTTTGAGGGTCCTTCATGTCTTCAAAGGTTTATCTGCTATTCTGAGGAAAGGAACGGAGCACAGCATACATTACTCTATGGCAAACGTATCCACAACAGTCACTACATAATGTGCTTTAAAATCAACAATCCTAAGTCTGAGGCGTCTGGTCTTCAGTGGCTTCTCTCGTAGTGTGAGAGCTGACGGCTAAATGAAGGGCACAGTGCGAGCTCAGATATTCCACCCACAGGATAATGCATAGAAACGAGAAGCCACAGGTAAATAATGTCTGCAGCACAAACGCATGATAGCTTCGTATTCTGATGGAACTTTAAAGAAATTATATGTTCATTCACTTCCTTGCTAAGAGTTGGCTGAGAAGATTAATATCACAGTCATATCTGTACTTTCAATATGACACTGGACCTTGGAGATGGTTAGCTTAGCTTAGCTTAGCATAAAGACTGGAAACATGGGGAAACTGGCTAGCCTGGCTCTGTCCAAATGTAACATAATCCACCTGCCAGCACGTCTGAAGCTCACTAATTAAAATGTTATGTCTCTGTTTTGTACATAGAAAAACTAATTGTGACTGTCAGTTTCACAAGGGGTTACATACTGGAACTACTTCTTGTCTGGGGGCGGTGACTTCCTGGAGTCTCCACCGGTTGCCTGGCAACCTGAAGACTCTAGGAAGTATACCCCTCTTAACTCTGGCCAGGAAGCCTTTAAGTGTATTCCCCAAAATGACAAACTATTGCTTTAAGGTTCCATACATTTCAGTCTCTACAACCACGTTTACTTCCAGAACAATGTTTGCATGAGGATGTGTGTCCAGTTGTTGTACTCCCACTGTCTCCACATTATGACCACATTGTCTCCCCTGCTCCACTACCATGAAGAAAATGCCCCAAACCGTGTTTCAAAGCAAGTTTTAGAATTTTAAGTTAGACGTCATATTCCTACACCCACTACAGAACAAAACTATTACAATTACATGAATAATCTGACTAAAACTAAAGGGTCAGTGACAGAAACCAGCCCTATTTCTCGCTGCCAATGAAAATTGAATCCAATTCTCTGATGCGTTCTTGCTCCTAAAATCTTAAGAGGGGTTTGAGAAGTTTTAAGTTCTTTATTTTATTTTTTACTATTTTTTTATTATGTTTTTTTTTTTTTTTCCATGCAAATGTTTCAATGTGTTGCACTTTATACCACAGTTTGCAATCATTTCAGAATCCATTGTAACACAGTCAACATGGCAGGGTTTTTATTTCCCTCCCTCTGAGGCTGAAAGATGTCAGTATTTCACTGTGGCGACTCTGCACAATGGGTTCTACTTAAAGGACAAATTTTAAGTTTTGCATCTGTTTTTTGACACTACATTTGTCTTAGAAGTGTTTCATTAGGAGTTTGGTAAATATAAACTGCTTTTCTATTGATATGGATTGTGAATTACATTAACTTTAGTGCTGACAGCTGTAGTGCTGCTGTGTGGAATGCTCACATTATTCATATGATGCTATAAAGTGACCTTTTAGTGTTCTTGAACTGAGCTGGACACTTCAGATTTTGGTCTTGAATTTCAATTTCTAGAAGCAAATGATTTCTATTTTTATATGTGCAAAAAAGGCAGTGGCATGTACTGTAACATAAAGTGATATACTTTAAGGTCTATTCATTGTTGGTTCAGTAAGATGAAACAATAATAAATAGTTGTAATGATTTCTCAGTGTGTGCAGTTTCTTCATTTCTTCAGATGTCCCTGATGTTACTCATGTCTGTTTGGCTCAGAGGTGTGGATCCCGCTGTTACGCCCATATGGGGATTGCAAGACAAATCTAAGGAGTGGCGAGATGATTAACATGATACAAAAAGGGGAAAAAACAATCCCATAACACTAAATCATGTCTTTTTTTCCATTCTAATGTTTGATTGTTTACTAATGTTTAATTATTTCCTCCTTGAGAATGGATGGATAATTATCCCTCCACAGGCCTCTGAGGATGAATGTAAAATGAATGTGCTCTTGTACGCTGCTGAAAGATAAACACACAGCTGAGGGAGGGAATAACTCCAGAGGTGTGTGTCACCCACAATGCACTGCAGTTATGCAGTTGTCGCAATGGTTAGGTGGCAGTTATGTATGTAAAACTGGTTATCTATTTGTTTATTAACCAGGGACAACCACATTAATAACATTGTAGTTTATACATCAGTGTAAATGTGCCAGGGGAAAGCTCATGAGCATCTCCATGGAAAATACTGATGCAACTGCTTTTCAGTTTCAGTTTTTCTAATAATCTCATAGGTCTGTATAGGCAGGCTTATGTGTGTAAAGGTTCCTTTGCCATGGAGGTTATGTTTTTGGTGCTGTTTATTTGTTTGTTTGTCTCTGTCAGCATTATGGAAAAACTACCTGCCTGATTTTCATGAAACTTGGTGGAAGGGTGTAGCATGGGCTACGTGCTACGTTTTGGAGCAGATCAGAATCACGAGGCAGGTACACAAATTGTTTTAAACTTTGGTTAACGGGTCAATTGTAAAACCAGCATCTATGACAAAATGAACTCTGCACAAACCTGTTGTGAGTGGTGTGCCGTGATTAAACATACAACAAAACATAACGGCCACCTTAAACATCACTGAAACAAACTCCTTAAGTCCTCTAAATCAGAGGCTGATGCAGCTAACTACCAAGTACTGACCTATTGCAATTAGCTGCAGAAGACAATCACCTCATTGAAATGAGTCTGCACTTCTGCTGGCACCACTGCGTGCAGGTATTTCTGATAGCACTAAGCCTACAACTGCCGGTCAGTCCATTAAAGTTAAAGCTGAAAGTTTACAACGACAGGCTTTCCCTCTGCTCTCAAAGAGGCCTCTGTGCCACGTCTGCTGTTTAATAATAGTAAGGGCTAAGTGGCAGTGGAACTACTAATGAACAGTCAATGTAAGAGCTCAAGTCTTACGCATTGGAGTGACCTGTATTTTTAGGCTTCATTTGTTTTCCTTCCACTCCAGGACACACAGATTCAGTGTGGAGCCTCACTCGCTCTCCGACTGCTTTTCACATCCAGCTTCTAGTTTTAATTTCTTTGTAGATCTGATAAGCAACTGATCACTTACATATATTTATTGGACTATATTAGGTATGTGACCATCGTTGAATATCAATATGAATTTTTTTTAAATCATAATTCAACATCAGCCGTTTGTAAGAGCCCAGTTCTGGAAAGCGCAGCTCTTGGAAACCGGATGTGGGGTTATTTCTGCCGAATCCAATTACCTCTCTGCTAATGCACAGTCTTAACAGTTTTGAAAGCCAAGCAGAGATTAGGAGCACATGCAGTTGAAGCAGCATTTCTAATGTCAAGCTAAATCAGATTTTTCCAACCTGCGCTTCATTTTTCACAAGCATAATGAGATCAACCTTTTCATGGCGATCAAATCATGGACTAAGAGCCTGTGATTTGTCCCTCCTTAAGGAGCTCTGAAGAGATTAGTGCTGTGTCATGAAGAGTTTGATTTCTTTTTCTTCTTCCTTTATTGTAAAACCAGACATCAGGGGAAAAAAAGTGTAAAATCTATATTGCTCTACTTCATGCACCAGAAATTTCAGACTTTGTTCAGTGAGAACTTGCAATTATCTTATGGTGTAATGCGGTTCAGGAAAGGCAGAATTGAACCACCAGAGATTAGTGCTTCTGTGCCTGTAGCAAACCTTACCAGGACAACTGGAATTAATCCAAAACTGTCTGAGCAACAGACACTCAGGTCAGTTGCTCAGTTCATGACCGTGTGAACTAGACTGATTTACAAGCCAGCCTTGTCACTGGAATCAAGAACTACCACAGTAAATTATATTCTATATCAGTGAAAACTTGGCGTATATGGAAGCCAATATTAACCTTAATAATGTAAATGTTATCATCGATTGAATGATTGTGAAACTAAAACTACTGATGTTGAAATTTGAATACCACTGAATTAACAGAACTGAATATTTTACTTTTAAAACTATCTATCCCAGTGTATGTGGGTTGAACTTCTCACTGATATTTCCAGTTCAAAAGGTGATAATGCACAAACTTGATTGCAACTCACTTGTTTCACCCTCCCTTTCAACTGTGAGAGCAAAACTGGAGTCGCCTTAAAACGGCCCTATCTACAGCCAGTGTTTGGTCGGTCCCTTCTGGGCAACTGTAGACACATTATGGTTCAACATGGCGACCTCCCCAGAAGGCAACCTGCGCCATCTGTAGATAAAAACGTCTCATTCTAAGGTAACGAAAACACAACATTTCTACCTATACATATTATATTCCACTTCTGCTGAAAGATCCTCCTAAATGTTCAAAAATTCAAGTCAGGTTAAACAACCAGGTTGCTCTGATTGGATATGAATTTGTTATTTTGACCTCTTAGGTTGCAGCAGAAAAACAAGTTGTGAACACAGTGACACATTATAACCTTTAAAGCTGATTTAGCTAAGTTACACATTTATCCATTTACACATTCAGAAGACACAGAGCAACATTAGCATTTATTTAGAGTCAATATTCCTGCTCCTAACTCCTGAGGGAAATATCTGACCCTTTATTCCTTGATTATGTTCACCAGCTAGTCGCTAACTTTGTCTGTCTGCTGTTTGGTGCTGGGAAGTATAGTATAGTATATAGTATAGTAGATTTTTTGAGCATTTTTGCTGTAAACTATCGAAATTATTGGCCCTATAGGATGGGTGGGGAAATCAAACAATGTCCCGAAAGAAGCTAATGCTCCACAGAGCTGAGATAATCGTCGCCACAGATGATAATGACAGTGTTTTATATTATGGCCCGTGACTTAACTGTTTTGGTTCACTCTCATCAAACTCAAAATGCCCTAGATTGACGAAGGTTGACATTAGGGACATTGATCCCAGTCCTTCCACTGTACCCTGTACACACGCGTGGTTGAGAAATCCCATTTAAGATGGCAATGTTAAGTGCATCAGAGGATGAAACCAGAGGGGGCAGGGTTGACTGGCCCAGGTGGACTAATGACTTTAATTCTCTAATAAGGATATCTCTGTGAGAACAAAGCTAATAAATTCATGTTCATGTGACTATCGGCATGGATCTTTTGGTTTGTTGCATTGATTTTACATGTTCTTTATTATTCAGTGTGTTTAATGTCTTGTGAGAAGAACACTCTGGTTCAATAGCTTATTTTCCTCTGTTGTCCCTGTAAAACGTCTACAGATATTACAAGAGAAGACTTTAAAAAGTTAAGACATTCCCTCTGTGCTTGTACCATTCAGCTTTACACTTTATTATATTCCAAAAGAAAACATTCAAACTCTTCTCACTGGGGAGGGGAACGGGACAGAACAGCTAGAGCTAAAGAGAGGGAGAGAGAGAACGACTAAAGGGATTATCATGCGTCAGTTCAAGAGAATGTCTCCTCCCATTGCTGGCCATCATCAAAGGAAGCCCAGTGTTTCTCCACAGGGAAACACGGGATTAGTTGCACAGTGCTGTTAGCGGTGACTGTTACAGTTTTCAAACAAGACGATTGCCTGTTCTACTTTCCAGAGGACAACTTCAGCTTTAACTTCTCATCAAGAATTCAGGAATTCAAGCAGTCCGTTTGGGATCTGATGCCATGATTAACAGATGTGAGGGGTGATGCTTTTGGCGCCTTTGTGAAGAGTCACATGGAAATGGCCGTTTGCTTTGCCACAATTCGAAACTCATGGATACTCTTGGGTTTATCAAACTGCATTTATTTGGAAATGCAACGCTGACTCTCTCAAGAAGAAAACACTTCAGTTTTTATTGACCCTTGGCCACATGAGTCAAGAGTGACTACCGCAGATCATGCTTATGATCAAACCTTTCTTAATGAAATTGTCTTTTGGAGTTCTAGGGAATCCTAACCTCTATGGCATTCTAAGAAGATTTATTCGCCGAGGGATTGGGAGCATGTGTAAAGATCTCACCCCTCCCCTGTGACTTCTGGTGACCCTTATCTCTTAGGAAACCTGACATTTCACAGAAACAAATACAAGAATGAGACAATGTATTGCAGTAGGATGGTGGACATGAACTCTAGGGCTTCCTAGAGTTGTCCTGGCACCCCACAAAAAAATTAAAAAGTGTGTGGGGGAAGGGGAGGGTTTAAATGGTGTTAATAACAGGGGAACAAGGTGAAGGTTCAAAGGTTCGAGAGAATGGATTTGCCAGAGGCGTGGGACCGGGTGAGACTGAGTTTAGGACCTATAAAGTCGACATGGATACACCTACCATGTCCATTATCAATGTTGACGAAAATGGGGATGAGTCTGAGGTGTCAGGAGAGGACGATAACGAGGGGAATGAAGTTGATTACACACAAAATTATTGGGAGGATGAGGACGATATCTACCAGGAGTTCGAGGAGTTGGACTTTGAGGCATTGTCCGATAACTCGGACACACAGAGCATTGCCTCAGACGATTCTTTCTATCCCCCAGACAATTCACTTTTACCCTATATGTACCGCTCACCAAGCCCTGACAGCCCCGAGCCAATTTCTTTCTTTAAGGCCTGCTGCAACAACAACGCCATCATCGTCAAGATTATGATCAGACAAGGAGTGACCGAAGAGGAAGTGAAAGAGACGGATAGGAACAGAAGAGTAAGTGTCTGGGTTCAACGCATTTTAAGGAAAAGTTTGATTCTCAGGCACTGATGGCTTTGTTTTCACTGCTTACCTGCAACCAGCAAAGTCTTCATTTTGTTTCCAACTTTACTGATGGTAACCAACAGAATCCCAATGTTTTTCAATTGGAAAACTAATTTTGCTAAACCTGACTGGTGAAAATACATTATGTTCCATGAGCATCACTCTTAAAGAACTGTACCAATGTACCAAGTTTATGTAAGTTTTAGCTCTGCAGATCGCATACTTTAGTTGACTTCTGACCATTCAACAATGAATTCAGTTTTAAGTTTCAGCTTTTTAGGTGTATTTTACTACTTTACATGCAGCCATTGGTTTCCATTAATACCACCGCATGGTGATCCAGATTAAGTCCATACTGATTTTAATAGTCTGCTCTGTGTTACCTGAATAATAACTTTGACCAGAGTTTGGCAGACTTAACGTTCACTATGATAGATTTCACAATTCAAGTAACTTTTGAGTCAGCAAGCTGATTTTTATACTGTGTGGAAATAAATGCAGAAGAATGTCTGATTCAAAGGTAGGAAATACAACACAATTAGTACAAAGTTCTGGTGCACCAGAAAGTCTTATTGGCAGGAGCATTGGAACGAAACATTTTTTTTTATCAACTTCTTATCAATTTGAACAAACAAAATACATTCAAAATAATGAGACACCACATTGTGGTTTGAAAAATAGTCAGCAGTAGTGTTAGGTACTGATAATTATGTATTTTATATGTGTCCAATTTTCCATTGAGTTCCACGTGTAACTGATTTGACGTGCAGCATCAGTGATACAACACTGTCAGCAGTGAGCTGTTAAACCTTCAAATCATATGATTTAAAATCATAATTATAGTATACCTTGGTATGGTATATATGTTGCTGTTGCCCAGCATACATGATGTTTTGTAAGTACATATACCTTCAAGGGTGTTTGTCCACTCAGTACCATTTTAACCATTTTAAGCTGTTAAGTCCACAGTTTACAAGTATTAATCAGAACTCTTACTGCTCAGATTTTATTAGGGTTCACAAAACACAAAGTCTAAAATGTAGAATTTCTTTAAAAAGTGTCAGCGTTTATTCTTTAATTGATCATTTCAGTCCAATTACTAAACCGTGTAGCTGTATGTAACACAAAGGTAAAAAAAAAAAAAGTCGTCCCAGAGTGAACTTTTTCTCACTGACAGTCACATCAGGTTTTGGGGTCAGCCACTGAAGGTCAAATCCTGAAGGAGGGTTCAGAGAAGTTGGTTAAGCCTCCGGTGACAGATTGGGGAGGGGCATCAGGGCTCAGCTTTTAAAGGGCTTGATAAGACATTGACCCAAGCACTAGGTAACAGGCCTATGCTTGTAGAGCTGAACAGACAGAGAAGGACTGTCCTAGAGCACTGTGACACAGCATATGCTGCCATGGAAATGAGTTGAATCAATAGACTCATTGTCTGTAGTGTTACTCAGCAAAAAACCTTAACACAAAGGATTTGTAAAGTGGATGTCATCTTTAATATTTGTTGCATTAGAATCACACTGGACTCCTGACTGTGCAGCACTGACCTTATTGTCTGACTGCATAACATTCACGATTTCTCTTCAACTCCCCACATTGCAATACGGTCTGCGTTTTTTCAAAGTTCACTTGATTCGTACCATCACATGCAACTTACATATGTAGCAAATGTCAAGTCATTTTGCTCAGTTATTAACACACATTCTCTCTTATTTGTCACTCTAAAGTCAAAGCTTTGAAGTAATTTCTTTGAATTCATGACATCACCATTGTCTCAGAATCCCAACCTCTTGATCTACCTTTAAATCAAGTTCTTGTCGTATCCCATAAAGACTGAATTGAACAGCTGTACCTTTTGAGGTGCTTTCCACATGTGGGTAGTGGCGAGGCATAATTTAATACTTGTCATACCTAATTTGGGAAGATTGGAGCTACAGTGGGAACTACAACAAAATGAAGCTACATTTGTGTGAATCATAAAACTTTTTGTATCAAATCTGCTGACAGAAACATTTTTACTGGGACCTCAGACCCTATAGGCCAAGTTTGGACTTTTGTTACTGACACAAATCAGACCATAGAGACCTTTCTGCAGGACTTTGGTTTACTCTTAATTACTTACTTTATACGATTATTTTAAAAATATTTTTAAGATTGTTCATTGAATTTATCTCTTTGGAGAACAGGGGTGGAAGGGAAAACACTTACATATACTCTGTTTTAAAGATATTTGAGATTCCAGAGGTTACATTACAATTACATTTTTACCCATTGTGCTTACCATAGGCCCCTGTTACACACACTGATAACTTTCTGAGCACAGTGAATTTACAAGAGGCATTAACATGTTTTTCCTTATCCAGTTTGCATGTTAATGCTGGGTGTAAATGGTGTCAGTTATAAATGTACACTGTTCTTTGCAATAGAGGGATGCTACAGGAGCGCTCACTTTAAGTATCAGTGGTTTAGATACTGCTTAAAGTGGTGGTTTGCCTATAAACTGTGTGATCGTCTGACCACTGTTGTTATTTGCCTTTCTGGACTTTTAGGAGTGAGACCAGATCTCAGCAATTTAGTTCATGACTAAAACACCTAATTTTACTTCCAATTTTAAACCAAGGTGGACAAGAAAGTGTGCACCCCAAGATCCAGTTTGGTCTGAATTGAGTCCTCAGGTTTTCAGGCGGTCGGGGATGTCTGAGGACAAAAGTGCATCTCCATCACTGAGGCAGATGTGATAGATAGAAACATATGATACAACTACTAATGCAATAGGAATTGATTCAGTCATCACTAAACCTCAACATTGCACAAAACAATCACTAGGTACTACTGATAATTAGAATTAAAATCTGTACTTAATACTACATAATACTCAAACTGCAGTGTGCTGGTTTGATGTCACATTCTGTCACACCGCCAGCTGGTTAAACTCAGCATGCCGATTGGTGGAATTGGTGGATTGTTTTATCAGTTAGCAGGAAGACTTATTACCTGTCTCAAAAGCTGGATAATGCAACACCTGTCCCCTTTGTTAATGTGTTGTTTGGTAAAATATGAAAGAAAAAATAATAATTTACCCCCAATCCAAAACCTCTGATTTAACAGCTATTACTTTCCTTTTAAATAAGAGCAAACCAGCCAGTTGCAATTTGGGCAATTAGATGCTCGGCAACTTACCACTCCAGTTGGAAACCCATGTTTAGCCTGAGCTAACAGGCTATTACAGACTCCCTATCAGTCTGTTATGCACTGTGAAAAACATCCTTTTATTTGGCCTGTAGGCAGCATGACTGATAAGCGTTATTTGTGTTCATCAGAATTACTGCAATGATTTTCTCCTCTGAGGAAATACAGCTATGAATCCATTAAAACAAGCTTCACCGTAGCCCCAAGAAACCCTTTTGGTGTTTTTAAAAGACAAAATCAATCTCATACGAGGAGAAATGAGGAAACTCAAGCACTCTTGTTTTGTGTTTCAGTCTGGCCTGATTGTGGCCTGCTACCATGGATACGTGGACGTGGTCATCGCCCTCTCTCAGTGCCCGTATCTCGATGTTAACTGGCAGGACAACGAGGGCAACACTGCTCTTATTACTGCAGCACAAGCAGGTAAACACACCTCTGGCTTTTTGAACTCCTATATAGTTAGAATTTTTAAACATCTATTGGTGTGATACTTTAAACAAATGTAACAATCATGGTGAGCCTGTAACTAATAGCAGGGGCGTTGTTAGTGCTAGTATTTCTTAAAAAACACCCCCACAGGTAGTGTTTTTTGACTTATTAGACAGATTGACTCTTGTCTTGACTGTGTGGGCTTGTACAGACTGTACCTGACTAATATTTTGCTCTCAATTAAGTTACCCGATTAATCAAAAAAGTGACATTTCATATTATATTCAATGCATAACAATAACAGTACAGAATACTGTACAATGAACCCAAATATTATAACAAAATAACTCCATGAAGTTTGTCTAAAATTTGTGACTTTTCCTGTGAATATTGCTTCAGATAGGATTTTTTCCTGATATTGTCTGTGTTATGTTTATTTAATTTTTACCAATGATACCTAATAGGCTTTTGGACTAATTCAGTATTTTATTCCCCTGATGTTTAGCCATTGTTCTATTAGCTCTTTGGTTGTATTAACTTTTCTAATTCAGTACAAGGCTGTTTAGCAGAGAGAGAAGGCTCTGTGAATACAACTTGTGTTCAGGTGTTCAAAGTTAAGATGTTTAGAAGTTTAGAAGTTTTCTTACACCCCTTAAAATCAAGAAGGCCTTGCAACCCCCGTAAAGCTTTGGCGACCACAAGTAGAGGTCCTGACCCCCAGGTTGGGAATCACTACTCTAGGCTAGTGTCTCTGGGCAACAAACAATCATGTTACAACAAGTTTCTTGTTTTAATAAGATACGTATGTAGTTATACAAAGATACGTCCATGTTGTGAAATAATAAGACAAAGTGTTGTCATACCAAGAAATGCTTCTAGTTTCTTTAGTAATCAGTAAATATGTAACAATGACATGAATAACATTTTGTTGTTTGTGTAGTTCTTTATGACAACTTGAAGCTTTATTGTTTGTGTTTTTTTCATATCTCCGGCCATCAGTACTAACATTGTACTCATCAAAATAATAGCTGAGCTCAATTGCTGAACTAGGCAATAATCCTAAAACTAGGTCCAATGAGGCAACAAGCTGTCAGATTACAAGTTGTTAACTAGCTGGCAGTTTAGCCAGATTAGCTACCATTTATTTATGTGCAGTACAGGCCAAAGCTGAATCAGGAACTAAGTGCTGGATGTTAACGACATAGATATACATACACTGAACAAAATTATAAACGCAACACTTTTGTTTTTGCCCCCATTCATCATGAGCTGAATTCAAAGATCTAAGACTTTCTCTACGTACACAAAAGGCCCATTTCTCTCAAATATTGTTCACAAATCTGTCAAAATCTGTGTTAGTGAGCACTTCTCCTTTGCCGAGATAATCCATCCACCTCACAGGTGTGGCATATCAAGATGCTGATCAGACAGCATGGGTATTGCACAGGTGTGCCTTAGGCTGGCCACAATAAAAGGCCACTCGAAAATGTGCAGTTCCATCACATAGCACAATGCCACAGATGTCGCAAGTTTTGAGGGAGCGTGCAACTGGCATGCTGACTGCAGGAATGTCCACCAGAGCTGTTGCCCGTGAATTCAATGTTAATTTCTCCACCATAAGCCGTCTCCAAAGGCGTTTCAGAGAATTTGGCAGTACATCCAACCGGCCTCACAACCGCAGACCACGTGTAACCACACCAGCCCAAGACCTCCACATCCAGCATCTTCACCTCCAAGATCGTCTGAGACCAGCCACCTGGACAGCTGCTGCAACAATCGGTTTGCATAACCAAAGAATTTCTGCACAAACTGTCAGGAACCGTCTCAGGGAAGCTCATCTGACTGACCTGACTGCAGTTCGCCGTCGTAACTGACTTGAGTGGGCAAATGCTCACATTCGATGGCGTCTGGCACTTTGGAGAGGTGTTCTCTTCACGGATGAATCCCAGTTTTCACTGTACAGGGCAGATGGCAGACGCGTGCATGGCGTTGTGTGGGTGAGCGGTTTGCTGATGTCAACGTTGTGGATAGAGTGGCCCATGGTGGCGGTGGGGTTATGGTATGAGCAGGCGTGTGTTCTGTACACCGAACACAGGTGCATTTTATTGATGGCATTTTGAATGCACAGAGATACCGTGACGAGATCCTGAGGCCCATTGTTGTGCCATTCATTCTGGATCGACGTATACTACAGCGTGTTCCAGGTCCTGCCAATATCAAGCAACTTCGCACAGCCATTGAAGAGGAGTGGACCAACATTCCACAGGCCACAATCAACAACCTGATCAACTCTATGCGAAGGAGATCTGTTGCACTGCGTTAGGCAAATGGTGGTCACACCAGATACTGACAGGTTTCCGGACCCCCCCCCGACCCCCCCAATACAGTGAAACTGCACATTTTCGAGTGGCCTTTTATTGTGGCCAGCCTAAGGCACACCTGTGCAACACCCATGCTGTCTGATCAGCATCTTGATATGCCACACCTGTGAGGTGGATGGATTATCTCGGCAAAGGAGAAGTGCTCAGAGTGTAAACAGATTTTGACAGATTTGTGAACAATATTTGAGAGAAATAGTCCTTTTGTGTACATAGAGACAGTCTTAGATCTTTGAGTTCAGCTCATGACGAATGGGGGCAAAAACAAAAGTGTTGCATTTAGAATTTTGTTCAGTGTAGATATATAAAAGAACTAGATACAGTGGCGCCACTCTGCCTTGCTGTTCATTTTACCTAGTGTCCATTCTTGGTATTGCAGAAAAAAATTCCCCTATGGCCAAAAAACAGTGCGACTCCATTGTGACTCATCTACCCCCATTATAAAAGAAACGTGTAAAACTCTTGACAGGGCAACTTGAAATGTCAATTATGGCCCTTTTTTATTATTCATTTTTGACCCATGGACCTATTAATATTTGTAAAACACTCCTCAGGCTTAGAAAAGGGATTTATTCTTCTGTGATTTCATCCCAATGGAAAGTTGCAGGTGGTAGAAGTGGGAGAAACATTACTCTAGTCCACATAACGAGGAAGTAAACCTGGAAGCTATAAAAGCTTTTGGCGTATGCGCCAGGCGAGCAGTTCGTGCCATCTTGGCATTTGGTATCTAGTTATTATCTTATTTTATATCTATGGCTGACAATTAACAATTAGGGTAATACCTTTATTATTCCCTTTCTTTTCCTCTCTTCCACAGAAATGTGTCTGAAATATTGGGTTCTGGGGCGCCTGGTTAGCTCAGTCAGTAGAGCTAGCGATCCACATACAGAGTTGCTGCAGCAGCTCAGGTTCGAATCTGACCTGCGGCCCTTTGCTGCGTGTCATCCCCTCTCTCTACCCCCCTTTCCTGTCGATCTTCAGCTGTATCTATCAAATAAAGCCATTAAAAGGCCAAAAAAATAACTAGAAAAAAAAATATTGGCTTCTTTACAACCTGTTTGATCCTCTGAAAGCTTTTGTTGAATGATCAATTTGTGTATTTATAAACCCATTTTACTGTATAGCTAATATTGAATCTGTCTTCTAGTAAGACATGTTGCGTACCTTGGATACTGTTATGTTTCTCCCCCCCCCCCACACACACTTTTAATGCATCATTTACAGTGGTCGACATTTTATTGCAGAGAATTGAGTTTCAGAATTGGCCCAAATTAAAGCACAGAGCATATTATGAGGTCTGGTGCTTCCATTTGCTAGAATCACTGTTATTTGCTGGCATTAGAAAGTACCATGGTAAGTAATTTCAGTGATGCATCCACATGTATCAGACATGGCGCCTCAGCCTCTCATCTGCTAACGATGATGAATGGCTCCCTGTGGCCTGTGATGAATAGCTGCAGACTACTCTTCATTTTCTGCTTCATTAAAAGAGGTATCGATCCGCTTTCATGACAAAGTATTCTGCAACACCTTAGGGGAACAGGTGCACAACAGCAGCACAGTGGTCGAATACTTTACCTAAACCCTTCACTACAGGTGGAAAGTGTCTAGACATGTGCTGGGAATGAAACCAAGGTCCACAGAGGTGAACTCCCATTATTCCCCATCCTCCTCACCCTTCCATTCAACCATGCTGTAACTCCTTAACAGATTCCTGTTCCATGCTAATCCTGCATTGTGCTCATATCAAGGAATTTCAGTAGATCAGACTCTTTCATTAGTCTGGATTTAGACTGGATTAACTCAGTTAGGAACTCAGGTTGTGAACATTTAAGAAGCTGTGCTGAAGGGTAGAAAGCTACAGTTTGACTTCAAATCCCATCAGCAACTGTGAGTGGCTGACAAAATATAAGCTTGAAATAGGTCGCAAATGTGTGATTAACAGACCAAAATGTTAAGAGATTTTGTTTTTATTGAAACATTTGAAAGGAATCGCCTAAAAATAAAAATAAGAATTGTGTTTCAGTTACCTTAGAATGAGCCCTTTATATCTACAGAGGGCGTTGGTCCTCTTCCACAGAGTCCACCATGTTGCAACAATCAAGGGCAACAAAAATGCCATTGATTAATCAGATACAACATAAAAGGAGGAGCTGGGGTGGAGGTGGGTTAGAATGCCACCTACAATGTTTTCCTCGAGATATATGGTAGAAGTGAGATAGAACGTAGAAAAGTGACGAATGTGGGTGCGCTGGTGGCTCATGTCCTAGGGCTGGGTCCTTGCTGTGGTGACCATGGGTTCGAGTCTGACCTGAGAGTCGTTGAAATATAGAACAGCAAAGACAATATGTCAGCTATTCAATGTATGTGTTTCTCTCTTGTCTGCAGGTCATATGACAATCTCTAACTACCTACTCAACTACTTCCCTGGGCTGGACATCGAGAGGAGGAACTGTCACGGTTTCACAGCTTTGATGAAGGCTGCCATGCAGGGCCGGGCTGAGTGTGTCAGAGCTCTCATGCTGGCTGGTAAAACACAGAAATTTTAATTATCTTCTTGCAAGCGACTGAAAGCTATGTGTATTACATGTATATATCAGGGTACAAATCTCCTTTGTGACTACATCTGTACTGTAATCTGCTCTACATTTGTACATTCATCCATACAGCAGATTCTCCCTCACTTTGACCACTTCCATAAACTCCTGTTTCCAGGAAGTGATATTCAGGCACGGGACTACGGCCGCAAAATGACACCCAGGGAGTGGGCTCTCTTCACTGGTCGATACGAGACGGCTAACCTGATGTATCGGCTGATGGCAAAGCCCTGTGCAGAGCAGTTCTGTGACTCCTTCTCCCTGGAGTGGCCAATGCTGGAGGTTAAAACAATTCATCATGACTACAGTTCTACTATTAAATGCACCACATAATGCCTTTTATCGCCCTGCGAGATATTCAATACAAGGAGTAAAGATGTGTTCTTTTTTAGGTTGATTCCTGGAAACTATAACATTTGATCTTGTTCTGCAGGAGCTGGTGGCCCAGGCCCAAGAGCCCGAGTCCTGCTGGAGGCGTTTGCTCAACCTCCTCTCCTGCTGCCCTTATAGGTTTTACATCAACAACAAGATAAACCCCATGGATGACGGCGTTCTTGACCACATGATCCGCGTCACCACCAGTATCTCCAGTCCATTCATTGCCACAGCTTGCCGCACCTTGAGTCCGGGCAGCCCGCCGTGCATCGGGAAGCGCCGTCAAGCCGTGCAGGAGATCCTGAGGAGGCAACGGGTGGCTGAGCTGAAGCGCCTGGGCCCGGACAGACTGAACAACTACAAATTATTTTTCCAGAACTCGCGGGTCCTTCTCATCCCCAAGACGAGGGATCGGAGGGCTAGCCTCCAGCCTCAGCTGCTGAGCAAAGTGGCCGCGGTGTCTACGGTGGCCATGAGACGAGCAAGTCTCCTGCCTCTGAACATGCTGAGGAGAAGCAGCGTGCGGTCAGGCATTGTGGTGCCCAAAGTGAGGCTCTGCAAAGCCCCAGCTCCGACCTTTATACCGGAAAAACGCAGAAAGAACAGTAACCACAACCAGCTCGAGATCCCCAATTGGAACTACAAGATGAAGAGAGTAGAGAGGAGGCGGGAGGAGGAGAGGCAAAGACAGTTACTCATGATAAGGAGGAGATAAGGGGAAAGGGGCGTACTGTATGTTCACATTATTTGAGAAAGCAGGACATGACTTGCTACAACTTCAAAGAGCTGGCTGTTATAATACAGAGTGCTATCGCTTCCATATATGTTGTTCCTTTAAACGTCAACTCTAAATGTCAATATAACTGCACATTTTTGTTTGCTGAGATTGCCGATATTGCTGAATTTGTTGCCTTGTTTCTACCTTCACATGCTTAATTTGTGAGGCATAATTTATACAGTGTAGAATTTGTAATTCCTGCTAGGATGCTGAAAGAAATGAATGTTTCTACGTTGGCAGCTTATTTTTATGGTAAATTCAATGACACATGGATGGCAAAAGAAGTGTCATGGTCAACTATACTTCAGAAATCGATGTTCCCGACCCGGAACATGCTACCAAGCTGCAAAGAATGAGGAAAACTTCAGTAACATCAGTAAGACTCAGTAATTACTAAGGGAAGGAAAAGGGAGAAATACAAAAAACAGCAATAGGACATAATGCTGAGTTGGAAAGGATGAGTACAGGACACATAGCGCAAAATGTTGAACAAAGTAAAATTTGACAGTAAAATATGCCAGCAAGGAATATCAAGAGGGCAGAAATGGGGCTTGAAACGGCCCAGAGGTGGCAGCCAGTTGGAGGGATTTCACAGGATGCAGAGAAGAGCTCCGACACGGCCAAATGAAGATTGGTGGCTGGCTGCTACAGCAGATTGCCACAGGAAAGGGATCGCTGAGCACGCAGGAGGAAGCCAAGAAGCCATTTTACACCGATACATAGTAGAACAGGTATTTGCAAAACAGGGGCGAGCTTATGAGCAGTATTTGACAGCTGAGCTGAGGAACCAGCTCACAGTGGCTTTGTAAAGGCTTTGTGGAGAATTGGAAAGGCAGAGCCAAAAATAAACAGCTTAGTGCGAGACTGTGACTTGTTGACTTAAAAAATAATCACAAGGGATAGTCCACAGCTACTGTCTGCTGTATCTCACCTACTCTGTAAGAAACGGAGGGCCACCATTAGTTCTTCCTGTGCATGTGTATTTAAATTTTGCATTGGAATGACAGTAATGAAAAAAAGCATTGGAAACACAAATACATTACATATATTGCTACAAAAATGACAGTGAGGAAAAGTACCAAATATGGTATGTAAATCTTTATAAAAGATGAATGAGATTGGTTTAATTGTAATATACGGTATTACCTTTATCACCAACTAGTGGTAAACACTTGGAATTGCAACCAAATTGTTGAAAATGTACTTAATAATTAGTGCAGACTCCCCAAAAATCTTAATAAAGTAATCAGTTGTGTTTTTAAGTGGAGGTGTGAGCACAGATTGATTATGGCCATTTTGTGCTGTGAGGCAAATGTCCCTTTAATATTTAAGCCGTCATGAAACTTGACAGAGTATGATGCTAGTAAAGCATGTAATACCAAAGGGATGCACAAGCTCTGTACTCTTTTCTCCTTCTGATCTCTTTTTCTCTGGGACTGAACTGGTCTGGATGGAGACCATTACGGTCCGACAGCACGGATTTTACTTTTTACATTTCTGCCAAAAACTGGAACTCTTAGGTAGTGGAACACAAACTACTGAGCAAAACTCCTTTCTACCCAGTGTTGAAGCATGTTGGCACTGGGATGGAAGCTGATGGAGGATATCATCATACTTACATATTGAGAGGGTGGAGAAACAACGCTGGAGTGGGATTTAGAAGCATCAGTGGCTCAGCTTTGAGTCACTTCAATAAACTGCATTTCATTTACTGACTACATAGCTGACTCCAAGCAAAGGAAAACCAAATCTACATGCCAAATTCACTGAATTAAGACTTGATGGCCTGACGAATCCATGTCATAGCATCTTGACGAGGGATTCTGAAAGCTAAGCTACAATAAAGGGCTCATAGGTCAACTTCATGAACCTCTTTGTCATTCATGGGTGCATAAAGTTGAAATGAACCATCTAATTGTGTAGTGTCTTTCTCTGTGTGACCCATTACACACAAATATCCTCTGAATGACTTGCGGTAAACTAATTTGTGATGTTCTGAGGCTGCCTAACTGAAAAAATCACTTTAATATTACTACAGCAACACACGATGTGCAATCCATACACAGTGCTTAAATGCTTAAATTATGAAGAATACATTCTCACCACTTGGGGTTGGGAGGGAGGGTTAAAAATTTAATCTGATACAATTACTAATTACCTGTTTGTGTTACTTTTGGATTACCTCAACACCAAATAAGAAGACAGAACAGGAGAAAATTACTATCAAAAAGAAGCATTGATGCAAGAGTATTCTATGAGACAACAGAAGGGAAAGGTTTTAGGATCAAAAATGTGTTGTATTTTTATACAAACTGTTGAATTTTAATGCTAAATAATCCCCATTTTTACTTAATGTATTTTTGTCTGTAACTGTACTGTAACTGTAATGGATTACAGCTACCTTATTTTGCATCCTGATTATGTAGCTCAGTTAATGCAATCCGTTACTCCCCAAGCCTGCACTTACCACACCATGCAAAAGCAACAAATACAACATTCTGTCAAGACTTGGTTCATATGTGATCTGAAGTGTGTTTTGGTGGGAAAACTGTACAGCAAGTAGAAACTGATTTACTGTCCTCTCAGGGATGATGTCTGTAGGTTGAAGGAACAATCAGCGGAATTCCGGAGGGAGTTTTGTGCACTGTAGTCTCACTGTTAAACCTTATAAGGGGTGGCAGTAGCTCAGGATTAATGAACTAGGTCTTCTTCTTAGAGTGCTGAATCACTACAGGAATCTCCCACATGACCAGAACTTACCAACAAAAATCATCTTCCTGGGAACCATAAAAATACTGTAAAATATTTCACTGCACCCACTTATTATACTGGGGAGCTTTCCAAAGTTTGGCTGATCAAACACTTTATATGCTGAGGTGGAACATCTCACAAACCTCTTTTGCTTTGTTACCTCAGCAGCAGAGAAACACTGTATGCCAGTACGAAGTGCAGCTTGAGGTAGAATTCATGAACCCAGCCTCCAGAGTCTGCCACATGTTGTTTTTAACAACAGGTGTCTTTCGTAAAATACTGGTGGTGTAGCTGAGATAAGGAAAAAGATGCACTTCTGCCTACCTCTCATCCCTGGAGCTGTGACGAGCGCCTCGCACACGCTTTGTTCTGCGCTCCAACAGTGCATGTGTGATGGAAAAAGATGTGACCCACCCCAAAAATCTGAAGATAAAAGCTGTGCCTTTGGTGTGGTGCTCTGTCTGCAGAGACTAAAATGGCCGCCACCCTGACCTGTGCTGCAGTTTCTCTAATGACCACTAGAGAGCACTCATGGCCCTTTAGACATCAATATACTTACATGTAGTATTAAGATACACACATGTACTTACAGGTATGTATTGTACAAGCATACACATGGCCCTGGACATTCACCTACACTCTCTTCTCCACACACACACACACACACACACACACACACACACACACACACACACACACACACACACACACACACACACACACACAGCTCAGAATAAGAGCTTATCTCATGAGTGGCCTAAAGCATTCAATCTTCTGTTCTCATCTGTTCTGAAGCACTGGAAAGCTTTCTGCGGCTGGCTGAGACTGCATCACCCAGTATTTCCATCTGTAGAAGCTGTGGGGAATTTTCATACAGTGCCAATTAAAGTGCTGAAATTAGCAGTTAATGGATTATACAAAGCAATTTGCAATGATTTCTGCTTTCAAACCCAGATTTAAACAGTGGGAAGAAGTACTCAGGTCCGTTACTCAAGTAAAATAGAAATGGTCGCAAAATACTCCCTAAGAGTACAGAAGTATTATAAGCAAATATACTTAAAGTTATATCCTATCACCATGCAGAATGGCTTCTCGCACAGTAGACCCTATTATATTACATATAAGAGCATTTTAATCTTGTGCTTCCTCAGTGTGGAGCCAATTTGAGATACTTTGTATACCACTGGGTAGATTACTAGTATAGTGTTGCATATCATAAAAGCATATGTGTTTTAATAATATTACAATTTCCCCCCAAAAATAACTAGTTACAATATTACTTTTGTTGTCAACCCCTACTGACTTAAAATCCAACAATCCAATCACATCCTCTGATTCATTTTTGTAATCACGGAGGAAACTAGTTTGGAAGATGGAAACATTCAGCAGCTGGAAATATTCCATTACTTTGATTTTAACAAACAAAACTGGATTTTAATCACTGTAAGTCTGAATTTTGGGGGGAAGGGTCACAATTACTGATTTTCATCAGAAACGTAAGTAATTGTGCTAGCTAGTAGTGTAACTAATTAGTAATAAGTAAAGTAATAATATTACTTTTGAAGAGAGTAATGAGTAATAAATAAAACATTTTGGGCAACTAGCCCAACACCTGTAAGAAGTAACTAGTAACTATATGTGCCAAATAAATGTAGTGGAGTAAAAAGTACAACATTTCCCTGATGTGTGATGGTATAGAGTAGCAGAGAATGGAAAAAACGTGTGTAAAGTAATGTACAGTTATATAAACGGGACAGCTCTGTTCTTGAGCCCAGTCTCACACATTGAGCTCGGTCTTTTAGGTGTTTTGACAAAGTTGTCTCCAGTCTTCTCTAAGTCAAATTGCCTTTTTTTGCTTTTCCTGTCCAGCGTCACTTAAAGGTCTCACAGCACACTGGTGAGGATTGTCTGCTGTCAGCCCACCAGGAAGCACAATTCTCATTTACGCATATTTTTCATTACGTTTCTGCCATAAAAAAGGTCCTATTTTAGCTGACTTCTATGCACTAATGTATGGAAATGTGTCAGTTGTTGTTTTTTTTGCGTTGTATTCTTGATTTTAGTAAATAATGCAACCTAAAAGCTGATTTGCTATGATTCCTGTTCCTGTAATGTTAAGCTTTCTAAATAAGAAAAGAATTACAGAATATGAAATAGACACTGTGTATACTGGGTCTCAAGCACATTGGGTTCTATTTCAAACATTTGCCCCCATGCACACACAGCCTCAGTAGCCCATACTATTACTACTCATGCTATTAGTGCTATTATGCTGATAATAATAATAATAATAACAGTTATAATTATAATAATACAACTCACATTTTCATGATGTTTCTGCTATGTTTTTCTCTTGCATTACATTTTCCAGCGACACAGCTTATCGGTGCACTGCTTTCTGGCAACTGGTGACCAAATGTGTCCTTGAACGCACCAGCCAGGAGAGGTTTGAAAAATTGTCCCTTTTTGGAACTACAGGACCACACAACAATAACTGACTGACTGAAACACTGAAGCAACACCATGTTCACTGTGATGGATTAGTTGTCTCCAGTAAGTCTTTGTTAGTGAATTTGGGTACTGTACTGAGGGAGAGGAACGCAAAGGCTGCAGGGAAAGTAGGATTTCAAAGTAAAAGCTCATGGTAAGTGTTAGGAATACTGTTAAAATCTGTGCTTTTTAAACACAGAACCTGGTTTTAGCATAATGAAAAATACCACAAAGACACTCTTATGGCAACAGAACAAACAACTCTCACAGTCAAAGGTTCTTCGATGGTCCGTTTATATTTTTTGGAGCAGTTGCAATCTGTTTGAGGCAATAGAAAGATTCACAATTCTCTTTTTAAAACACGTTTGGTCTAGCAACAAAAAGGTTACCGACATTATATCTCCATACAGGTCTTATAGTCAGGATTTTTCTGCCTAAGGATCACAAGGACATACATAACGTTGTCAGTTTCCAGATGCTCACTAACAAATACAGTTCGTCTGTTTTTCATCCAGTGTTTTCGTGGGGACAGTTGCATTATGAGTCATTTTTCAAGCATTGGAAGATGACCTCTAGGACTTCTAAACAGCAGTGGGTAGGGAGAACCAGGGTCTGTTGTCCGTTTTACAATTTTGCCTTTCTTACAAAAAACAAAAAATTAAAAAAAACAATAAATCACTCATTTAGTTCCTGATTTACAGACAACAAATACACATGCGTTCATGGGTTCAATTTGCTGTTTAGCATCATGATACCAATTGATTTTGGGGGTTTTCATGAACAGCTGATTGTTCTTTGTTATGTGGTTTGAAACAGTCCCCTGTGACATGATCGGAACTCGCGGCTGATAATCAATAGTTTGCTATCGCGATGCAAAGGAGAACAAATATTTTGTGCACAGTTAAAATACAGACATGTTGGAAATACTTCTCACGGATGTAGCACCTTTTTAGACTGCTTCAGTGACAACGTGGATCCCTGGGCCCTACTCTACTCCACATAGCAACAACATTACTACACAAAGTCGACAATTTAGTGTGTTGACCAGAAAATAAAGTGTGAACAAAATTCCTACATGTAGCTGTTTTTTTTTTTACAAGTCTTTTTCCATAATGTTGCTGCTATAAGTGACATCCACATCTGCACATAAAAAGTATATATTTATATTTATATAATATATATCCGTACTCTATTAACAGTTTTGTCTACCATGAAGTTAGAATTGCCACCCATCTCTCAGAAAAGTTTTTTTTTTTTTTGTACTTCAAACATTGATTATTTTACAACACAGAAATCAACTAAATTTGTACAACTTTGGAGGAAGCGATGCTCCGCCTGGTCGCATGGGTTTTTTTTTCCTTTTGGTTTTTTTTTCTTTTTATGTTTTTCTCCCCAGTCCCGGTGCAGTTAGACAGTTTTCATCCCAGTAAAACACAGTTTAGAAAAACCAAAGCATTTACAAACTGGCATCGTTAGAACCGCAAGGATGTTCCGCTGAGAGCTTCAGCTGAACTTGGACCCTTTAACACGCCCCTAACTGTCCCCCCTGCCTTCTCCAGCTGGGGGGAAGTAACCCTTGTTTGGCACGGTTATATACACAATGAGCACAGTTCACTCAAAGGAGGGGCTCATGGGAACGAAACGGGGATCTGAGGTGTTAATGTGGAAAGATAGCCGCCAAAGAAAACAAAGCTAGCCTAAAAAAAAAATTTGAGTTTTGTCACGGAAAAGGCTGCTCGACTGTTTTACTTTGGCAGCTGTACTGTCAGCTATTGTGTGAAAACTATCTGTAGGGCAGTAAAAGGAGCACCGTGACCTACCAGAATTGATGCTTCAATACCCAATTCATATCCAGTGTTTCACAGTAGCGAATCATTGATATCCATCTAGAGCTATGATATGAACTTTGAAAGTCTGTGTGTGTATTTGTGTGTGTGTGTGTGTGTGTGTGTATTGGGGGTGGGTAAGTGAGTGAGGAAGTGAGGTTGACCCAATGGCGAAAGGCCTGACATGACACAGAAAATAGTGCAATGTACAGTACACAATGCATCTCGTAAATGTACAGTGTACATCAAATACTATACAACCAGAATCGAGAATTAAAAAAGTAGAAACACAACAAAAGAAAAAAAACAGAACCTGTTACAAATGACAAAGTCCAGAAGCGTTCTTTGCCCAGAGGAGGATACATCACGCTGAAGCCATACAGAGAAACAAAAGTTTGTGTGACAGACGTCCTACATGTCCTACAGCTCTGCCTCTTGTGCTTCACATTACTAAAAGCCATGTTGCTATACCACATATTTACAGGTTTCTCCTGGTTATCTCTCACACGTTCCATCCACAATCCAAAACCTTCCGTCCTCGAGTCCACTGATCCATTCTTCTCTTTCACTGTCCTTCTTCTTCACCACATATTTTCCCCCTCTTTTTCTATCTCTGCCCTCTTTGTTCTTTCATCATGTCCGTCCCTCCTACGTTCTGTATCCAGAGGCCTTCAGGTGCAGGAGGCCATCGCTCTGTCTGCGGAACCGTCTAGCAGTAGTTGATCACAAACTAAACACAGAAAGAAAATGTGTCTGTCGGTTTTGTTGGTGGTGTGCATGCACATGCATGGCCGCTCGTCCGTTCACTTCTTTTCCTTCTTTTCCCCCTCTCTCTCTCTCCCCCCTCAGATGTCTGTGAAAGGAGTGTAATGTCTCAGATATCTCCTCATGTCTCTCTTCCTGCACTCCATCCTCCCCCTCCGTCTTCCTGCTACCTATGATGCTACTCAGGAACTACAGGGGAGGATGGGGAGGGAGGGAAGCTGTCCTTTCATCTTCTCTCCTCCACTTTTGAAACTACCCGCTTCATCATCCCATTTTCCTTCATCCATCCTCTCCTCCTCCTCCTGCTCCAAATCCTCCACCCTCGACTCCCCTTAGACCCAGGAGTCCGGAGAAGCTGGATAGTGGCTGGTCTCATAGTTGAGCTCGCTGTAGGGCCGCGAGGCTGAGTAGAAGTCTACATAGTTGCCAGTGGACTTGAGGCCCTGCAAGTGCATGTTGAGGTCACCCTGCGGGGGGCGCCCTCCCGGGTGAACCTGGTTCTCGTAGAAGGCCTGGTCCTCGTAGTTGCCGCTGTCGGGAGGGGGAGGATTTTGGAAAGGAGGGTAGGGTTCTGAAGGCAGGCCTTGAGAGGAGACCTGCAAAAAAATTAAAAACAGCATGAAGTGAAGAAGTGAGGGCAAGTGTTCTAAGCTGACCATGCTAAAGTAAAATACCTGTAAAAGACAAACAATCGAGAAGTGCACACAGCTGTGTGTCAGAAAGGACATTGCCTCAAAGTACTGACAGCTTTAGAAATAATTCACTTTGATCAAAAACATTAAAACTACCCTTTTAGATGTCAATTTGAATGTGACTCCTCACATTTCCAAAGGTTTTTCATAACACACGCTGCACATTGATAGACTTCTAGCATAACACATGAAGTTACAGTGACTAATGGCAGCTAGTGGCAGTAAAAATGCTAACCCAGGCTACAATTCTTCTTTCAGGCTGGACTGGTCTGAACCCGACTGGTACTACCCAATCTGAGACCTGAACTCACCTTCCCAACCCTATATTTCATCCATGACGTTAACTTACAAGGCTAATTGAAGGCATTGGATACACTGTCTCTTTTTCACTTTTTTCAATAGGCATTGCTATCTACAGAGAGAAATGTCTTAATAAATTACAGTTTTATGCAACACAATTGTTATTTCTCAGTGATAAATGACTTGTGTGTGTCAGACCATTAACAGTTAGCCAGCAGAATATGCCAGGTAATTGGACACATGTCATATGTCTAGTTCAGAAACTGTTTTTGGAGCTGAAAAAAATGTTTCCTGTCAATCAGATGTGAATATTTGCTGATTTTCTTAGTCATCTGTGACATAAGAGAAATACCTCACTTGGACAGAACAAGCAGTTTTTTTAAAATGCAAAACCAATTAACTGATTACTAAAAAAAAAAACATTAGCAGATTTATTGATAATGAAAATAATCAGGTTTATCATGAAAACAGGCTCACACCTGTTGGTGACTTGTACATTTTAGATAAAACAATGTGATGCATTTTCCATCAGAAGCCATCCGTCTTCCACCACCAGCAAACGTGAATTAGCAGCACTCATTTTGGTTTAGGTCAGTTTAGTACTATCATACAGTAAAGCCAATTGTATATAACACAGACATGTTTTCAGTGTCATTAGCTCAATAGGTTTTGGTTTACAACAAGGTGGCTGGCTGTCCAGTTCAGAAAATAATATTTAAACACAAAATTGATTTGATTGCTCAGGGGTGATAGCCATCAGTGCTTTCCACTGTTGTGCGTTGCTGTGAGACTGCCAAGTCATAAGTCCAGAGATACAACCAGCCTGAGATACCACTGCCAAAGGGTGTGATGGGTAATATGAAAGGCTTTTACTGGCGACAATACAGAATCAAATGCCAGACCCTAAGAGCAACTCACTGCAGTATTCCTATAAAGTATAAATGTAGGTCTTTAGAAATTTATAGTGACCTTTTTGGACTTCATAGTATTTTTATCCCCTTTGCTGTCACTATTAAATTCCCATATGATAAAGGGACTAGTTTTGCTGTGATATTTTGTCTCCATCTATAGCTTTTTAAAGGGTTACTATACAGCAGTTCCTTATTCTCTTTAAGGTTATATGAGTCATAAAGCGGTAAGAAGAGCTTGCAGTGCAGCATGAAAAACGTCAACATCAAGAAAGAAAGATGCAAAGAAGAGCAAGAGACTGAACGAAACTGTTGAGGGTCTTCAAATGTTTTTCCCTCAGAGAACCAGGGACACCTAAAAGTTCTAAGCTGAAATGTATTAATAAATCTGCCTTTGGTGTTTTCATTTCTTCCCCTCCATTAACATCTTTCCTTGGTTTGTTCCATGACTAATTCATTCTTCTACCAATTGGTAGCTCATTTAAATGGCAGCTCATAGTGGTAATTTATCACATAAAGGAAGTGACTACTCCAAGATCAAAGCTCTGATATTTCTGCGAGCACAACTTGTCTCAGGGAAGAGGAAAGTGCTATGTGATCACATTTTAGGAGTACAGCAATGGCCACATCTGTGCACGTAATGTAATTATGAACAATTTGAAAGAAAAGTGACTTGTTGTACCTGATTGTACTTCAGGTCATCAGTAGGCGACACGTATGCTCCTCTGAGTAGTGTGGAAGACCCACCGGAGATTTGACCTGCAGGGACAGAGAGGAGGTGGGCGTGACAAATCTTTCATTAAGAATAAGAATTGAAATGATGGTGAATGATGATGATGAAGGAGAGTCTGGAACTACTGTCAGTGGGCAAAAATGTCTGGAAACATTAACATAATGAAGCACTGAAACCCTCACTGAAAACACACACATTAATCCCGTGGACCCCAGGAAGAGTAGATGTTTCCAAGGCAACAACTAATGGGGTTTCCAGTACACAATAAATAATTAAAGCATTGTATTGATCAAAATATCACATTATATTAGACTCTATTTATGTCAGGAGCTTACCAACACTCTCTAAGGTTCCCTGAGTAGTGAGGGACCCGACTGACATTTAGTGGGTTTTTTCCAAAATCTCATTGCGACATTGACTTACAGTGAGATGTATATGGCTGTCAACATGTACAACATGACCAGGTGATATAAGATTTCTAATCATTTTGTCTTTTTTTAACTGATGGATTGTAGAATTTGGATTGTTCAAAAGAAAGTATTTGCTGTATATTCATATCACTTATAAAAGTTAACTTACTGTAAAAAGAGTAGATTGACAGTGGGAAATATGCGTATTTACTTAAATATATCACCTTGTTGATAATCTGATGAGAAGATTGATACCACTCTCACATCTGTATTCTAAATATGATGCTACCAACAGCAGCCAATTAGCTTAACTTAGCACAAAGACTGGAAGTGGGGCAAACAGCTAGCTTGGCTCTGTCAAAATCCATCTTGGAGCTGCTTCCCACTGTTTCCAGTCTTCATGCTAAGCTAACCATCTCCTCGCTCAAGCTTCACATTTACTGTGCAGATACTGTATGAGTGTGGCATCGATTTTCTCGTCCAACTCTTTGCAAGAAAACAGATTGGCGTATTCCCCAAAATGTTGAACTATTCCTTTAATATCTGTAAAACCTACACCTTACACATGGTTGCTATTTCTTCCAAAGATACTATACACACAGCGGAAATTCCTACCGGTCATGGCGTCCTTCCGGGATGTGTGTTCACCCTTGTTGCCATGGTAACTGGCATTGCCAGTTGACTCGTAATCTGCCTTCCTCTCCTTCAACGCCAGCATCTCCCTTGGGGAGGCAGGGGCACTCGCTACACACACACACACACACACACACACACACACACACACACACACACACACACACACAGAAGATGTTTAACCCTCAATCCATCATCAACACTTTATCACTTTTGGATTTATAAGAGGGACACAACAAGAAGAAGGACTAGACTACACTGGAGTCCTTTTATAGAGGAAAGGCTAAAGTGATTTGGAAATTGTACTTTTCTGAGCATCTGAGGTTTTGTATTTACCTGCATGACTCTACACAGCAGTCTGAGGCTTCACTGTGTGCCTTTCCTCTAACCATCACCCTGAAATAAGTGAAAAACGGGTGCCACTGGCTGCTGTTTGTATTGTGACTCTGTGAGTATTGTGCCATTCAAAACAAATCTACCTTTGTGATTTGTAATTTCAAAGCGGTAAACACTGAGTCATCCCTCCCTGTCTATCTGGTTTACTCTTGCCCATGTCTTGTCTTTCACTCTGTCTGGCTGTAGGCTACATGTACATATTTTCACCATCTTAAACTCCCACTGGCCTGTTAATCTCTGTCTGTCTTGGCATTACTCACCCTAAAATCCACTTGTACCAAACAGGCCCAAATAGAAAAAGTATCAGTATCATAAATCATAGAAAATATGCAAGAAAATAACAAATTCTGGACTCTGAGAGGCAAAGATAATGAGTTAGGTCTGGTTAGCCATGTTGGAAGAAACATGGCTATTGATTCAGTGCCATATGGGTGAGTAGCATTTCCTCTAATATTCAGATCATTATCACCAGCCTTTCACATGGAAGCTGCTGGCTAAGATGCAGCCTGTTTGTGAGGCTGCATCTGTTTCTTTTATCTCTCTTCTATACGTTATAACTAAGTTAGCACAGATCCATACGCTCATTAATGCTCTGCTAATATCACCAGTCTATTATTATCCACACCTACTCGACCAGTTATCCTGTGCCTGCTGCTGCGGTAAACAACTGTTGTGGGAACGTGCATATTCCTAAGGCTTTGTACACACAATGGAACGCTTTCTTTTATATGTGAAAAATTTCCTCAGAAGTGAAATTAAACAAATGGATTGATGAACCATCTGCTTGCACAGCTGTAAACTGAGAAACAAAATAAAAAAATGTGAGATTAGCTTCTAAACCAAACGGTTTATCATTTTGCCACTGCCAGTTGACAGCCTCATAAATCCAGTTCTTAAAAATCCACTTCCAAATTATGTAGTGAATAACGGATACAGAACAATATATCTCCCCAGAGTGAGCTTGTAAAAGCTCATGAAATACAATGGAAAACATGCAACTTTTTTGGTAATACAGGAGACATGCACCACGTTACGTAAGAGATGGCAACGTTGGTCTCATGTCTGAATGAGCGCATCATATTTGACAACCTGGGAATGAGACTCAACAGTCGACTATCTTTCTCCAGAATGAGTGACTTCACCTTTAAATATATCTTTTAGCTGCATGTATTGCCTGTATTGTTAAGCCTAAAAATTCTTTTTTCGTTTCTGCTCAATGAATGCTAAAATATCCCCATTCTTAACAATCTGGCCCATTTGAGTGATATTTTGGAGCTTCCATTTAAGTGTCTTCCCGCTAGCAGTCAGTAAAGGATGTGCCCATATTGGACGTGAGGGCAATACTAATTCATGTGCATTTTTGTGACAGAAAAATGACTGTGCATTGGTTTTTCAATTTCAAATGAAAAAGTAATAAGGGGGTTCTGACTCACTTCCTTGTGGATACAAGACAAAGTATATCCCGAAATCCCCGTTTCTAGACACAAAGTTTTTCTGATGATTCATTACATATAGTAACATTATTATGTGAGTTACTGACCCCCGTCCCCTACGTTACAGGCATAGAGAATATTAAACCGCAGTGGGATCTGTGCAGGATCTGGATCTGTTTGCAAAACAGTGGGAGTCAATTATGCAGCATTTAAACATATCAGTATGACACAGATACTTTTTAGAACAAATTTAACTCCACTTAAATGTAAGAAAATGAGCCACAGCATATCAGATCATTGTTGGTATGGCTGTACCTTAGACTCTGGATTGTTGCCACACAAGTTCCATATAATGGGTTTGCTTTGTTCAGTGGTGTGTCTATTAGGGAGCAGGGCGCACAGAATTAAATCTACAACAACACAATGGCTGCTAGCGTTAGCTTCCTTTACAGTTAAACAAGAAAACCTTATTGTTTTTGTTTGGATAATTGGTTACAGGAATATATAGAGTTGATAGTGATGGAACTTCAGCCCAGTAAGAATGTGGACAGTGGTGTAGATAATGCCTAAAACCTGTTCTGAATGGGTCTCAGGGTGTGTGGTAAAAAAAAAAGATCTATATTAAATGCTTAAGCTATCTGATGTCTGACTTTTAGTTTGTCAGAAAAGCTTCCACAAATATCTGTTAAATGAAAAACTGTTTTGTGGGCCATGTTCTGATAATTGTATTCCTATTCATCAGAATCAGCAGCACGCAGTCGTGAAGTTCATACTCAGTTTATTATTAGAGTAATGTTGTCTGATTGCAGGGATGAAAAATATGTTTATATTTTATGTTAAAAAAGATGATAGTGAATACTATAATATATACTAACAATGTGACTGCTCCGTATGTGTGTAATGGCAATCTTGGTATTGTGTGTTTATGTGTCAATGTGTGTAGAAGTAACCTACGCAAGGCGATCGGGTCTAACAGTACCATCCTCAAATGCAGGGATGGAAATATGTGTATATTTTATGTTTAAAAAGGTCCTGATGACACTGCATATGTGTTTAAGAGCCTATCTGAGAAATACATTTACTTGGTCTGAATTCTGTGACAGTAAAAGCCACTTAATGACAATAGGAAAATGTGTGTCCCAAGGTGAGACCAGCTGAGAAGGTTGGTGTAGTTGACACTGAACCGTAATAAGGACATATAATGTAATTGTATAAAATCTATCTACTCCAACACAACACAACTCTGAATGTTGTCACCTTAACAGTGCTGGGCTAGTTACTTAAATGTAGTTTAATACTCATCTCTCTTTTAAAAAGTAATATAATTAGTTTGCTTTTAACTCCCTGCCAACAGGAATCAGTTACACTACTAGTAATTTTACTTTTCTGCTGGTCACCATAAAATCAGTAATTGTGTCTTTTCTCCACACTTACAGCGATTAAAATCCAGTTGCTGAATTTAAGTGTTTCCATCCTCCAAACTAGTTTCCTCCACAGTTTCAAAAATGAATCCTGGATTGTTGGATTTCAAATCAGTAACTGGTCACATTATTACCAAAAGTCCTATATGTTATTTTTTAACTGTAATATAATTACTGAAATATTATTACTAGTAATATAGCACTACCCAACACTGCACAATAATGTCATATTAGGAGCACTGTGATACATGTATCACTTCTTTGATTATCTCTTGTGAACAAGGAAAAAAGTAAGTTTAATAAACCAAGAGTTTAAAGGACCAGTGCATAAGATTTAGTGGCATTTAGTAGTGAAGTTGCAGATTGCAACTAACTAAACACCACTTGTGTCTGTATTTGACAACTTAGGAAAGACAACAGGCTGTGAAGTATGCAGGAGAAATTACAGTGGTCACCAAACTAGCCAAAAAATGCGAAATATCCTATCTACAGCACATATTAGTTTGTCCATTCTTGGCTACTGTAGAAATGTGGTGGTTCAAAATGACGGACTCCATGGAAGGTGACCCATGGCATCTGTAGATATAACATTTTTTTTAAATCTATCACTGAAAGAACATAAAAACACTGTTCTCCAGCACCGATACCACTTCCTCTCGCACACCAGGAGCCAAATATCTCATCAGCACTGTGGCTCTTTATGTGACCGCCCTGAATGACAAGAAGCCATTACTTTAACACATGAAAAATCCAAAGAGCTCAGAAATACAGAATCCTTGAAAAGCCCATAGTCAAATTCTAATTTTAACAATGCAAGGGCGTAAACTTTTTTTAGGGGGCACGGTGCAAGGATTGTATTTGACAGCAGTATAATTTGTGGGCAGCCGCCGTAGTGTGAAGGTGAAAGCAGACTTCAGCTGTATTTGAGTGCCGTTTGTTTGACTGGACTGTACTGACAGAAAGAGTGATGAAGGACAAAAGGGAAGACAGGAGAGAGAGGAGGGTGTAGACTCACCTGATCGATTGTTGGGGGAGGTTCGTACGGGAGAGATGGACGGAGTACGAGAGGAAGAATAAGGTCGCTGCCTGTCTCTCTCTATCGTGGAGGAAGAGCCGACAAAATGGTACTGGGAATAGCCATCCTGAAGAAGACAAACGGCAAAGGAAAGGAACGAGGAGAGAAGAAGAAATGAGACCATGTTAGAAATAATCTACATGTCTCACAATGGTATCGTCAACATTACTGACATCTTCAGTGTAAATACAGCCAGAGCACATTCAGCCATGCAGACTTTACCTTTTTGTAGAGGCTGCGGAGGTCTCTGTATTGCCACATGCTGTTCAGGACTTGAGATGCTGCCTTTACCACTTTAGGACTATGTCTGGGAATTCAGCAGAGAGGAAAAAACACATGCAGTATAAAGCTTGACTGTCCTTTGTTTTGTGCAAGTGGGAGCTATCAAAACTTCACAATGCAGAATAATGAGGAAACAGACATTAAAGCAGAAGCACTAGACAAAGTATGTGAAGTAACTTCTCACTGCAGATTCCAAAGATGCAGAATGAAAAATGTCTTCTTTGTCGCTTCAAAAATGGCACTTAAATTGGCCAAATGGAATAATTGTTTGGATGATTGATTGATTGGCCAATATTTCATTCAGCATCCTAAAGGGTTTGACTCAGCTGACTAATGGCTGTGGGTGTAATTGGCTCATATGGCCTTATCAGCGTCTAGGAAATTAAACTTTATTTCTTCAAGTCATTTGGGCAAATGTTATTGTTTTGGATTCTGTGATTGCATATCAGGCCCTCGCACTGATGCAGAGCAGGGAACTTAAAAACGGGCTTTGAAGAACAAGAAAATAATGTGTTTATCTGTATTTATCTGCCTTCAGTATCTCTAAAAATGACTGAGGATTTATACTTTGAAAAATAACAGATATTGGTTTTAGCCTTTGCTCATTCACACAGCACTGGAGAAAATGAATGCAACTTTTGGATTAAAAGTAAGAACCACATTTGTGTTAAGAATAGTTTTTTGGCACTAAAACTAAAAGTACCTATTGATTTTTCCCCTAGCTGTTTTCTGTAACTGAAAGGTATCCTAGCTAGATTAGTGGCTCAGCAGCTGCCATTACAGCTTTTGACTCCAGTGGAATTAGTGGTAATACAGTTTGGTGAGGTTAAGTTACCTTTGAATCACATACTTAATTATATCAAATGTAAATGAAGTTGCAGACTGTAACCATTTTGACTACACCTCAGCATTCCAAGCGTGTAGGAGAAATTATTGTGGCGTGAAAGGTCCTTCCTAAAGCCAGTGTTTGGTTTGTCCGTTCTGGGCTACTGTAGAAACATGGCGGTTCAACATGGTGGACTCCATATCTACAGAATAGATATCTGCCACATATGGACATACAAAGGCAAGGGACAATTTTCAGGCATTGGCTTAAAAAAATCCAACCACCAAGCTTAAAATCCTGGCGATTAAATTCATAGTTCTTATTCTGGATAAATTACAAGGCAGTGTTTCGATTGTAACTACGAGGCAATATCAAGATGCACTTGTTGGTTCTTGTCTTGTCTTCTTGTGGGTACTGTAGTTTTTATTCACATCTGACATATTGAAAAACAAATCATTCTCTATTCTTTCTAGTCTCAGTTTGATGCTGTTGCAGCGTCTATAAAACTATAAAAACTGTTAAAGCTTGCTAAGAACACTGCCCAAAGATTGTACTTCCACCAACAACCTCATCTTCTCATCCTTCTATACTTTCTTTACTTCCAACCTCTTCCACCTGACAACTTCTTCCCACTTGGCTTACTTGTCTCCTTTGCTGCGGGCGATGCCGATGAGCTTCTCGATGCCGCCGGCGTCCCTCAGGGCCTTGGTGTTCTCCATGTTCTTGGTGATGACCTCGTGCAGTGCACAGCAGATAGCCGTGATGGTATCGTCCGACATGGTCTTCCCCACCAGGCTGCTGGTGTTGCCGCCTCCTCCTCCCCCGCCGCCGCTGCTGTTGTTGTTGTTGCTGCCCCCGGGCAAACGGTGCACCAGGTCCCTCATGGCGTATTTACCTGTGGGCATGGTGGGTAAGAGTGACAGGGTGGGTAAGAGTGACATAGGTTAAACATTGAAAGGAGGAGACAAAGTGGAAAACAGATAATTTGAGCTTTTGTTATGTTAACTTTGATCAGTGTTGTATGTATTAGGTTTTTTTTACTTTTAATTCAACATTAATGCCAATAAAACATTTACAACACAGTCAGGCGAAGGCAAATACAGTTCTAACTTCTCCCATTAGTAGAAAAAGTTGGCAACGTGTGATGCTGAACTTGACTTATTCTATAGTTGAACTTTATGTGACACTTTCAGTTTCTGAATTGCTGCAGAATATAGTGACGGAGGTAACAATAAAGTTCAGTAACTATTAGCTACACATAATAAGATAATAATATACATCAATTCTATTCTCAAACAATATAAATAAATATATATATGGAATGAGAAAGAGTTAAAGGACCCTCCCCTGCTCTCTCCCAAAATTTAAACTCACTTCAACAAAAAAACAAAAAGAACACGACCCTTCTTCTGTGCTGACCCATCACCCCCTAATCATTTTATACAGTCCCTGAGTCCCTGCTCTTGTCCTTTTCTTACCTTTAAACCTATGACAGCTAAAACTCCCAGCTACAGCTAAGAAAATACAGCCTGGCTGGGTGGCTGTCAGACAATAATGCTGACTTGGCCACGAAATCTAACACAGACTGACTACATTTCCCATGACACCCCAGCACTGCTGTCAGGCAATCTTGTCCACTCTGCCCTCTGCCCTTCATTCTGATTTGGTCATCACCCTGGGGTGGTGGTGGTGGCGGCACGTCATGACCAACTGACAGTTAACATCCACACTATATGTGTTTTAGTGCCGTAAAGATCCTGCTGGTGCATAAAGTATACAGTATATACTCCAGATTATTTTGATTAATATATAATAATTTACTAATACTAAATATAATAATAACACTTAACAAGTGAAAAACATAACATGGTGTAGATTACAGAATTAAAACCATATCTAACTTATATCCAAACTCCCTAAGTTCAACTTTCTTTCAATTTTTGTGTTTTGGCAATTAAAAAAAACAACACAATTCTCTCCAGATAATCAAAGTAATTTACATATATAAACTGCCTTATAACCCTATCGTACCTGATTGAACCTTAATTCAACTATTGCTGTATCCTTGCAGTATTGGGAATATACTCAATTATTATAAACATACAAACACTGAAAATAAAGCTCTTAATCAAGTTTGTAAAATGGCAGCAATAAAACAGCAGTTGGCTCACAGCGGACCTGCCTGTGCAGACAGCATTGATATGTACTGCTGAAAGCTCTGAGCAAGCAGCTACACTATATGTTGTGTCTCTAACGCAATTTCATCATGTTAACATGACACAAGTGAGGGCAGGACAGTATATCCTATCAAAATATACATGCATGCCCCAAGGTTTGTAAGATTACAACCTACATCTAAGATACACATGAATGGCTGCATTCACATACATAGACAGCACACGCATACACACACAGACAGACACAGCTTAGCTCAGAGCCTCAAGCATCAGACAGAGTAAGTGGAAGGAGGCATGAGGTTGTTGCTATGGGGACCAGCAGAAAAGCAGAGTTTATTACAGACATCACTCGGTCTCCAAAGGAAAATCAAGCATCAAACGATCAGTCAGAGCAACACTACTGCTACCGGCTGAAGAACTATCTGAATATCTGCATAGATACAGACATTTACCTCTTTTTTATTGGACAAACCCATTGTCAGTCAGCCATTCGGTAACAACCCTTGACACAAATGACCTTTTAACAGCACCTTTTTAAATAATTACCGCTAAACATTTTTACAAGTATCACATTCATTATTTAAGTAAGTGACTAATTCTGTAAGCGGGTTAAGATAACTGCTCTTGTTTTCAGTACCATTATCATCAATTGAGGCAGAATTAAGCACATTAAAAATTACACTCAAATTAAACTCTTGACTAAAGTTGGTTTGCCTTGGAAATTATGCATTAACCCATTGGCAGACTCTTTTTGGAGAGTATCTTTGTTTGCTGGGAATGAACAACTCACCAATTAGCTCCTTGTTCCTGATGTCCAGAGCCATGTTTCTCAGCGCGGTGGCCACAGCACAAACCACCCGGTCGTTGTCTATCCTCAGCAACTCCACCAGGATAGGGAGGCCCTTCTCCTTACGCACCGCAGCCCGGATATACACCGACCACTGGGCGGGACAGAGGATCAGAGATTTGTTTTTATCCCTTATTTCTGATTGATCCTTTTAACTGATGTACCATATTGGGGCTAACTCCTTTACTGTTATCCAATATTGGCTATTTCTTGTCAATGAAATGAAAACGATTTTGACACTAAAAAAACACTAAACCACAAATGTCTACCCTAATGGTGGCACTAGAGGAAAAGTCATCAAGATCAGTAGTATTGATTGCCTGAGAACCGTGAATATATGCACCAAATTTTTTGATTGAGTAGATGTTAATATATTTCACAGGATAAGTGACTTTGACCTTCTGGTAGCGCTATGGAATTGTTATAGGATCACCAAATCAGTAGGATTCATCCTCCGGGGAACATATCAGGACAAATTGTCATGGCAATGCATCCAATAGTTGAGATATTTCAGTCAGAGACTGGACTCAGTTTGGCGAACGCTCAACAGACCATCCATACAAAAGCACAGTTCTTGTCCAGCTTGAGATATTAAAAAAGTCAACCGGAGCTTTCATGAGGATTCATGGAAGAACAAAGTGGTGGACCGACTGACAGACCTAAATTGCCATCAAAGATGATATAAAATATTTTCGGGTTGAAGGTTCATTCTTGACCTTTTAAAAGAAGTCTGAACATAAGATCTACTTACTTGGTGTTTCTGAAGCTTTCAGCTAAATCTCATGGCTTTTTCCAAGAAAGGAGTTGTTGATCGATGATCCTATATTCACTAGCATTTTCTAAGTCATTTGTATTTCATAAGAAGCTGTCTATCAAATTAATTGACAGTTAAGACTTAATGAGGCTGAAAAATTACAAACATTTTAAATCTAAAGTGTTCAACAAATCTCCCCCTGTATAATTTATGTTATTATCTGTAACATACTGATGAAAATAAGATACTTATTCTGACATTTAGATGCTATTACATAAAAGTGTTGATTTCAAAGAGATGTCTGCCAAATGGGAATCTGAAAGGGCCAGTAAGTAAGGTTTGCTATCCCACAGCACAAAAACCACCAGAACATGGGGGGCTGTTAGGATTGTTACTTTTTCGTGTGGTGAGATTTCACACTTTCAGAACCCACTGGAATTTCAATACACTTGTGCAGATGTCCTTTAGTATCACAGGGATATAGGCACAGCACTGGGTTCTTACCTTCCAGCTGCCAGCAGCTAGGTTCTGCAGGGCCCCAGCTGCTCCCTCCAGGGTGTCTGGGTTGGAGCACTCAGACAGCAGTGTGAGGTAGGGCTTGACGATTGTGGGGTGCCATAACATCTGGATGCCTTTCGGGGGCTCCGCCAAGTCTGGAAATGGGCCGACACCGTCCCACTGCGGAAGATGAGACATAATTCAGGATAGAAAAAGCATTTTGAATTCTGTGTGAGGCGAGGTTTGACAGTGGTTGTGTGCCAGCATGGTCCCCTCAGGCAAGAACAGGGAAAGGAGGGAGAGAGATTTACTATTCATAAACAGTGTATAAATAAGGTGGCATTCATCTATTTGTGCATTCTGTAATTCTATCTCCTCTGTAATTGAAATCTGACATTTCCTCCTGCATTGATGATGCATTCTGAAAGATACACACACATACTGTACTATCCATCAGTAATAACTGTGAAAATGTTGGCTCTTGACTGGAAGAGATTTGTCAGTGACACTGCAATATAATTCACACAGATTAGTGGGACTGACATTAGACTAACGTGTGTTGATGAGTAGGTGCATTATGAAAAAAATATATAATTTGCACCAAAAAATAGTCATTATGAGCTGCCCTGGAGTGGTTATTGGATTTGTTGTTTGTTGCATCCCCCTTATTTTTGGAAATAGAGCATTGCACATTTAAATGCAAATATGACAGAGGATCACTGGTAAATACCTGCTCTTCATCCAGACTAGGGCTGGTAAATATATAATTCTTTATTGTCCTTTAATGCAATCACATTGAGATTACACAAACGTAGCATGTTATCATTTTGCAAATTTCTTTGGCAAATGAATTATTCTGATTAAGTTATTGGGAGTTTTGTTTTACACCTAAGATATTGTGTTATATATATTGTTACAAGAAAATATAATTTTATGTGTGTGTGTGTGTGTGTGTGTGTGTGTGTGTGTGTGTGTGTGTGTGTGTGTCAAACACACTAACTCATACTAAAAACCTAACCAAACCTGTTTAAATCTGCTAGCGACAGTTAGAAATAAGAAGCCAGCTTTTGTCATTTTGTCAAAATCACGACGATGTAAACATTTTTTGGATCTGTACCAAACAAACATGTTTTCTTAAATCTGGAGAACAAGATTTGTAGGCCAGGGCATCTCTTCAGAACTACAATATTTGTTTTTTCATTCTGTTTGTCACACATTTTACCTTCATCAAAAAATTGAGACTGGGAACGTTAGTGAACAGTCAATAGACTATCCACACAAAAGTACAGTTCTTGTCCAGCTTGAGATATTAAAAAAGTCAGCCGGAGACAGCGTTTTTAGTCATTTCACCTTACCTTAATTAGCTAGCTATAACTGTTAAATTCTGCTAGCAACAGTTAGAAATAAGAAGCCTGCTTTTGTCTACCACTACCTGAAATCAAGGACCAGTTGTCTGTCTATTGACAACTACTGAAACCTGGACAAAAAGTCCTTGTGTATTTAAACGTATTTGGCCTGTACAGTCGATTCTTTATCTGATTCTGATTTGTAGTTGTACTGAAAATATTACTGGGATGTCCCGTATGCTTCCTACTTGTTGTCATTATATAATATCAGTCTCAGTGTTTTTATATGTATTTTGTATAGAAAAGAATATCGTTCTCCTTCCATCTGCAGTAAGGTAATCTCACATGTCATCTGTTAAGCCTCTGTAATATTACCAACACACTGCACTGGGAATAAATATCCTGTCTTCCCGTACTTCCTTGTTTGTCTTTGACCTTATTATTTTACTACTTCCTCTTTCCCCTCTCTCCTCTCTCATCCTTTTGTATTTTCTAGCTTCCTCCCTTTGCCCCAGCTTCCCTTACACTCTCCCTTTATACTCCCTCTCCACCAACATATCCTTTCCTCCTCTCCTCTCCTCATTCTCTCCTCTAATTACCCCAGAGTTGATAGAGTTTTGCCCTCTTCAACAAGCTCCCCAATCGCTACTTCATGGTAATCACCCACAGCTGCACTGGAGTGGAGACAGACAGATAGAGGGGAGGGTGGGGGGTTACGTATTATCATTATGGAGAGGTTATGATTTGTCCCTTTACAATCTGATCCCAGAGTTAGTTTTAAGATCCCTCATCTCCCTGGTTCTGCTTGGATTCGCAAAAAGTTCATCGAGGGTTCGCTTGACAAATGGAAGTTAAAGGCCTGGCTCATCACTACCATTTAAAAAAAAAATCTTGATTCTCTGTCTTTTCTAGAAATGAAAGGGGGAGAAAAAGCATGCAGGGCTAATGAGCAATTCACCCACTCTGATCCACCGGAAGTGCTGGGTTTTCAATCCCCACAGCTTCACTAGAAGTTGTAAAAGACGTCTTCCACTCAACCAGAATGTGACGCTGATTGCTTATTAACATGACAAGAGGTTAGAGTCTACTCCAAGGCAGCCGCTTGGTTTCTGCCAATTCTACAACTACAAGAGGGCTAATTTTTTAACTAAATGGAGGATGAAACTCTGCCTGTTGGCAACAGATGGACAGACCCTGAAATCCAGAGAGAAATACTAAATCGGCTTGGTATGTTTGATTCTGAGCAGAGGTGTACAGAAACGGCTTAATCTGTAGGTACAGCTATAATCTCCTGATCCCGCTGTGTGAAAACCTTGTAGCATCTGTTGATGACATTACGTACAACAAGAAAAAACATAAAATTAAGAAGACACATAGTTGTATCACATCATCAAGCTCTTCTTGATACATTAAAGACTTATTCAGTGACCGTAAATAATCAGGGTGGTAGGTGAATATCAGTACTAGTAGTTACGTGGAAAACAGCTCTGGCTCAAACATCATAAATATCAAAGAAAGCTGCAGTGCATTCATAAATATTCATTTGAGACTAGAGATAGCGTGAACCAGGGATGAACTGAGCAAATGTTCCTGAACTAGAAACAGCGCAGAACTGCATTACAAAATGAAATACTGAATCCACAATTTGGAAACAAACAAACAGTGACACTTGCTCCGACACAAGACAGATAACAAAATGATTTAAGTGAAATCATACAATGTAGGGATAGAGTCTTAGAAAGTACACACTAGATGCTCTATAAAGTCTCAAGAAGACAACCCTCTATCTGCAGTACTGTTATTATGCCTTATTGTTGATGTGGGCATCTGACAGGGAATACAAACTAATAAAGTCACAGCATTAAACAAACAAAGACAAATTCCTCATCCATTATGTACTCGCTGTGTAAATGTAGATTTTTATGTGCTCATTAAAATTCTATAAGACACTATATTGTTGTGAAATAAGAGGGAAAGGAAAAGGGGAGCATGGGGAGACAAAGACTGTAAGACATGTCAACAATCAAATTAAAAACCTTGATGACCCCTGTGGCAAAGTTGCAAACATCATATTGTTGGCAATAACTGATTAATACATTAATTTAGCCACTGAAGAACAATTCATGTAAACAATACATTTAAACTCCAGACACAGAAAGTACACAAAACCCACCCACGTAACTGTTAAGAATAAGAGTTCATTATATTCCACAAAGAGAATGTCCATCTGCCACCTCTGCATCCAGCTGCCACGTTCCTGCTTGTTGGTGCCTCCTTTGATAAAGTAGTTTCTCTTCTCTCACGGCCCTGAAGCTTATGCATCGAGCTACATACTCAGCTTTGATTGGGCAGTTATTTCCTGCCATCACCACTATACTGGCGCACAATGAAGCAGTTAATTTCATGAGAGATCTGTTTCAACGCATCGTTTTCTTATCCAAGTCCCGGTTGTATGATAAAATTACATCCTGAGAACCGAGGAGCCTTATTCGATGTGAACTAAAGTGGTGTTCGCTGGCATCCTGTCGCTTCTTCAGTCTTAATCAGTCGCCTTATTTGTGCTAATTGACTAATGGAATGTTTTTTTAGTTCAGTTTTTCCCCACTTTTTCCAATAAGGAAAGGTGTGTAGGATTTAGTGGCATCTACTGGTGTAGTTGCAGATTGTTCTCCCTTACTTCGCCCTCTGCTTCCAAGCAGTAGGAGAAACTATGTTGGCTGCAAAATGCGCGAAAACCACAAAAGGCCCTATCTACAGACAGTGTTTGTCCCTTTTGGGTTACCGTAGAAACATGGTGGTACAACATGGCGGCCTACATGGAAGGCGACCCGCAGCGTCTGTAGATAAAACTGGCTCATTGTAAAGTATCAAAAACACACAGTTTCTTATATTCAGGTGATTATACACTAATGAAGCCATACCTATGAATATTATATTCCATTTCCACCAATAGATCCTCCTAAATGTTACACACTGGACCCTTTAATATACAGAGAGGACAGATGGTGTGTAGCTAGCTAACAATATCAGCCTTTGTGTGTGTGTGTGTGTGTGTGTGTGTGTGTGTGTGTGTGCTACAGATTAGACTCGGCTGATTTCAGAAGTTAGCATTGCTCACTCTGTATGTGTGAGAAACCAGGCCCTGATCCTCTTTTTGTACAAGCAAGCAGAGGGCAACAGCATTCAGCTGAGACCAAACACAGTCCATTAACTTGTCTGGATATTCATCAGAGGTCTGCTTAGAGGGATTAACAAAGATGGATCCACCATATTATTATTATCATCCAGCATATTATTAACTACATGGATCTGCAGTACTTGAGCACCCTGCCAAAGCAAGAAACCCACTGAACCTTCAGCTGAGGCTGCCAACCACTATTATCTCACATGTAGCATCAGCAACAAGCATTTAACTGACTCAAGAAATAATCAAAAAAACAAAGAAAAAATGAAGAAACAACAGCAGACATGTTTAAAGACTCCCTTTTTCGAACTCTCTGGTTTCCCACCTGGTCATGTCCCTTCTTTTTCTTCTTCTTTTTGCCCCAGCATCCGGAACTCTCTGCGTCCTTCCCGCCGGTGTCACATAACAGACCGTCGAGCTCCTCCGACCCCCCCTGCTGGCTGTGAGACGTCTCTGCAGCCAGGCGGTATGACAAGTTCCTCAGGATGCACACACAGTTCTCTACGGTCTGATGGTAGAGACGGAAGGAAAGACAGAAAGAGAGAGAGAGATGGGAAAGAAGATAGACATGAAGGAGGGACAGATGGCAATCGGGCGAACAGACAAACACACTGAAAATCAGACTGTAGACACATATGCACACAGACACACACACACTCAAACACACAGACATATATGAACATACTGTGCAGTGCTGACTGTATAATATACAATATATGAACATAGAGACACACACACACACACACACACACACACACACACACACACACACACACACACACACACACACGCTGTGTGCATAATGCAGACAGACACACACACTAATCCTATTGTTGTGAGTAGCTATGCAGTCAACAGTCTCAGACTTTGATCTTGTGAAGGATTTCTAAGGATTAAAACTTCACATCTCCACTCAACACACACCCCTCTATACACTGACAGAACAGACACTCTTTACACATCAAACACACATCTGTGTAGGCAGCATATATGCAAGCACATACAGATACACATGGTTGCTCACAGGCTACCATAAAAGCACAGTCAGACACACACACACACACACACACACACACACACACACACACACACACACACACACACACACACACACACACACACACACACACACATTCTCACTAGTGATGTTTCTGTGTCACTGGCCATCTGGGTTGAGTAATATATGGTGCACTGTACAATATGACAAGTTCGGTTAAGTTAAGCTTGGGGTTTTATAGTGTATTTTTTGTGTTGTGTGTGTTTGTGTGTCAGATCTTTACCTAGTATAAATTAAACTGTGGTTTGTTATTTCAAAATATTATTGAATGATCAGTGATATTTTCTTGAAATAAGTCTTAATGATATGTATTAATCAACAGATTCATATATGCCAGTGCAGGAAACTTACCAAGCATTCATTTATTACAGTGTGCAGTTTGTGACAACTTATACAGATTAATATGCATATGCAGTGTATACATACAGTCTGCAAAGACACAGATAAAACACATTTGCATATAATCATGTAAATGTATGTAAATCTTAAATATTTTTACATAGTAATCATCATTAAACACATGTTTACAAAGCAAAAAATAACCAGTAATATTTCAGTTTTTGAACAGTGATATACACACAAACATGCAAACACACACACACACACAAGCACAGGACTTTACAACAACATAATTTTCTATCATTGTGTGTATCTGTGTCTTTCATTGTTGTTGTTTTGTGTGTGCATGAGCTAGAGGCTGAGAGATTTGGTTGTATGTGTGTGAGAGAGTTACCTTGCTGTCAATCTCACTGCTCCCCAGAGCGGTCTGGATGACGTAGAGCAGAGCGTCTGTCAGACCCTCACACTCCCTCATCCTCCTCCGGGCCTCCTCGCCTGCAGAACTCACATTCCTGTTACACACACACACACAAACACAAACACAAACACAAACACACACATACACCTCATTAATGAAAAAGACAACTGAAAACTTTTTACGTGTGTGTGAGCACATGTATGTTCAAGCATACTGATATGACACTGCATAGTATGCATGTCTGTGTGACAGAGAGGAGAGAGAGTCTGATGATAATGCCCTTTAAATGTCAGACGATTAAAGATGGCTACGAGATGCTTGTGCCCTCAGTGTCAGTGAAAAATGGCACCAAGCTGCCAAAACTCCATTAGTCGCATTTGTTTTCCTAGGTCCTTAATAACAGTCTGCACTGTTTGAGTCTCAAATCTGTGTTTTAAAGGTACAGGGTGTGGTGTTATACAGCTGCAATATGACACGTTAACACACATATAAACAGCAAAGACATTATTATACATGACCATTATGCATTTGCTGATGTAAACTATGTTAATGACTAAATACTCCATTGGTCTGAAATTGACCTTTGTCTGTTGTTAGGATTGTAGAATACCAGTGATGTCAGTAAGCGATGCTAAATATGTCAGACATAGACGCTGTGTCGTTAGACAGTTTGAGGCAAGCTAGTATTGAGTGTACAGTAGGTCAACTGTGTCGTGGCAGTGCCGAGAGCCTAACACACACTGTAGCACAAGTAAAACAGCAGCGAATAGGTTTTAAAATATGTTTTACGGCGCATTTAGCGTCACTGAAACGTTACGCGGCCTGTGTAGATCTGGATTGGAGATGTATCTGTTTCATCAGACGTCTGTAAGACGGATGTCTGAAAAGTGAAATGCTGAAATGCTTTCTGTGTAGATACGCTGTTACACACTTGCGATCCTCACAAATCAGCCTACGGATTTTTGTGTTGTTCAAGTGCAGCTGTCTACATTCCAATTTGTTCATTCATTCAAACACGTCTGGTGTCCACCGGTGTGCTCCTTGTTATGTCTGATTCAATTTTCTATTTAATTTTATTTGTATAGCGTCAAATTATGACAGCAGTGATCTCAGGATTCAAATACAGCAGGTCTAGACCGATAAGAGCTTTGTAGGCAGGATGTAAGAATGGGGACATCCTCCTCCTACATAGCTAGCTACATTCATGAAAGTGACAGAAAAATGGCGACAAAGGCGGATGAAATTGACGCAGCTGTACAGCTGGCTGTAAGTCGACAGAAGGAACAAATTGTAAATCAGCTAGCTGCTTCTAACAACAGCCGTCACAGCTTCTGTGTGGACTGAAAAAGACGCTCGCTCCTGATGGCTGAGGGCAATGTAAAACAAAGTAAACTCCGCTTCCAAACAGAATTGTCTGCTAATGTGAACACGTTAGACTGAATGAGTGAAGTCAGACAAAAAAGTAATTCAGTCTAATTAGAGCAATAAAGCTAGAATTTCAGAATTCCTCACAGCGGTAAAGTAAAAAGCAGGTGAGACTACACAATGCAAAGCCCAAATGAACTCCATGTTAGAGCAGCTGTAATCAATAATGTTATAGTAACAACAGACCAGATGACTACATGTAATGTGCAAAGAGTACAGAGTGATCACCCTACTCTGCAGTTACCCTCAGCTCTATGTAGCACTCTTTTAGCTCATTGTTTTAGTTTTGGCATGTAGCTTACTGTTCTCTTCCGCCTACATGAAGCTCAATTTCAGACATAGCAGGCACACTACCTGACTAAAGTAAGGGACCAGCTAGTGTACGTACTGGAATATATAGTAGCTTAAGAGTCAAATATAATGTGTTTCTCAAGAGTTAGTGAAGGCCAAAACAATATGAGAGTGGATATTTGACTTGCATTCGTCAAATGACCAGAAATGTTTGCTTCAGACGGACCACAAGCATATTCATCCAAAGATCCCAGTTGAAATCAGGTCAAACATCTCTTTCTTTCATTAGTATATCAACTGTTTGTTTTATGCTGACCCCCAGTGGAGTCTTAAATTACAGGAGCATCATGTTTTAATTACTCTTGAATGTTTTGGGGTGTTAACAAGCTGCTGCTAACTTAAGCCTTGATGCAAGGTTACCTGAGTACGCACACACACGTACACGTACACACACACACACACACACACACACACACACAAACAGGCCACTGATCGGAAGCTATAGCACAGCGCAACATATCACTAAGGACACACACAGATCAACACCAAAATAAAAGCACTAGAACAGTACTACAACTTTATATCCTTCTGTCTTTCACACATTCTCTTGGATACCACCTGTTAATGGATTCAATTCAATTAACCTCAGTCAATTTGGCATAATTAATCCCTCTGAAGCGTTTCCCATTGCAAGGCAACAGGGCTGCAGATTATCTCTCATTATGATCTTTTAGTGTGAAGAATCTAAATAATGAGGGAAAAAAACGCACTGCTGGAGAGAAGGTTTTGTGTCTACTAGGGGAGCTTTCACACGGTACAGAATTTGATTAATCCATAGTGTGCCACGCTGCTGTGAGAAAAAAAACGACATGAAAAATGTCACTCTTTGGTAGAAATAAAGAGGGAGACTGCAGGGTTCTGCTCAATGTCTCTGCATGAGTGTTTGAATTGTGTTTTTGTTACAAGCAGATTGACTTCTGGGATTTTTATTCATATTAAAAAACAATCCAGCCATTTTCAATAAAAGCATATTGCCATCTGCTCTTGTGACCATTTAGTATAACATAAGAACACCTTTATATTTACTGTAAATGACACTGTGTCGAAAGCCTTCATATAATATACAAATTTAGTATGGGATAGGTGACAGAAATGCACACAAAATGTATAATGATGTACAGTGAATCAAAAGTATCATGGAGCCCATTGTGCTCACACGTTCAAAACTGTCTGGGGACTATGTAAAGGAGAACAAGGGAGGAAGAGTGGCAGCTGATGTTGTAAAATTCAAATTGAAAAAGTTCTTGCTTTGGCACTTAACACAAAATACTGTTTTAGCAAAGCCAAAGACCTGTAGAGAAAGAACAAACAATTGTCTCTGTTGCTGTTATGGAGAGTCATGTTGAGTCATGAAGAAAATGCCTCTGACCCTGTTTACACTTGCCATTTCAAGTATTCATATTACACATTTGTTTACATTGAGCCGCATATACAGTATGCTTCTCTGTTAGCTGGATCACAAATCTGATTGCAAACCAGTCTTATACTACTCCAGATCCTGGTGGTAGTACACCTAAAGCTATTCATTAACTGGTAACAAATATCCATCAACTAATACAAACACATGGATGGACAAGCAAGACAAATGTTAGACCACCACAGCAGGATTAACCTGTTCCACTCTGTACAATGTGTACAGTTCTCTTTCAGAGCACTTGTTACTATGGGATATGGCACCTCGCGGCCCTGAGTGGGTGGCAGTCAGGACATCTGTTTGAGGGCCGTCTGCCTTTGTATACGGCTGACCCAGCATCGCTCGTCTTTTGATCACTGTAAGCTAACAGCACTGGGAGCCTGCAGTCACCGTGCTGCCTACGCTCTGTCAGAGGCAGCTAGCCTGACAATTATCACTCTAGATCATTTATCTCTTTCCTTTAGCACAGCAGCTAATGGATATAGCTGCAAGCGAAAGGAGACTCCAGGTGCCTGTGCACCTGTGGGAATAAAATTTCAAGCAAAGACATTCCCCAGGTCTTGGCATTGTTTAGACCTAAGAGACATTTTATAATGTAGTCCTATGGGATAAAATGAGAAACCCCTAGTGACTAATGACTAGTATGTTACAGAAATGGCTGTATCTCACTTTAGACTAACTATAATGGGTTATATCAAATGCTTGGTACCCTTCTGGGGCGTTTCCAGAGGGGGGGTCTGGCTACTCCTGAAATCTGATTGGCCACCCCAAGTGCAACCCCATTATCCTTCTCTCTTCCACTCGCACTGTCTACAGGAGCTATAGCAGACTCCACGACACTGGTATCATATGGAACTAGACTACCTAACGCATTATATTGACACCATGTCATGCTAGCATGTCCGGAAGGGGGCTGAATAACACTCCAAAGTCAAGCTAACCTTACATTAGTCAGTGCTCCTCTTGTCCCCCTGGAGTCTGGAAATGCCCCTGGTACCCTCAAAACAACTTTAATTTCAATAATGTATGCTTTGATCCAATGATGATATTTAACATGTCAAATGAATATAAAACTTAATTTTGTTCTTTTGCATTTTTAAAAGAAAATCTACTTTGTCTGCCAATTAAGGCATGATAAATAAAAATTAAACTTATTAAATACAGTTGTTAGTCACTAATGGTTGATAAAGCAGCACCCTCCTTAAGGCCCTTGTTATAAAGTCAGTTGATATTTTGCTTTAGTAGTGCGTACAGCATTCTTAAACTAATTTTCAGTTAAATTTGCACAAAGTAGGAGACGAACTAGGTGTTTACTGTGTTCTCTCACCCACACGGATCATTCAGTACATGTACTGGGGATGGATCAGAGACATGCTGCAACAAAACCTTGCACAGTTGCGGGTGCTGCTTCCTTCTAGTCATTTCAGTGAGACAGGGAGAATTATGGGTAATTTTAGTGTCATTTCAGCTGCTGTAAATCACAGTGCAAGTCTGATGCAGTGATGCTCGGGAGGAGTAAAGACTACATATTGGAGAGATAGATGCAGTTATACCTCTTAAAAGTCTGGGTGCTATTCAGTGTTCAGTGCATATGATTGATATTCAGCTTTCCAGCAACACAAGTTTCAGCACTTCCTGTTAGTTGGCACAACGGCATATGCACACACGAGGAGTGAAGCAAGCAGTGAGTAAGCAGAGGCAGAAAGTGTGTGTGTGTGTGTGTGTGTGTTTGTGTGAGAAAGTGAGAGACAGTGAGGCAGAGACAGGGCGAGACAGAGGAGAAGGAAAGGGAAAGGGATAGTATGAAGGAGAGAGAAGAAGTGGAGTAATAGGAGGAGATGGAGACAGAGCGAGGGGGGAAGAAAGTGACTAAAGAGAAAAGAGGTAGAGAGAGAAAATGAGAAAAGCGAGGAGGATAATGGGAGATGGAAAGAGAGAGAGAGAGAGAGAGAGAGAGAGAGAGAGAGAGAGAGAGCAGGTGGCCGGCGATATACCAAACCCGCCATGAAATATTCAATCTTTAATCAGACTCCCAGCATTCCCTAACGAGGCGTGAGAAAGATGAATTAGCCCTTCGAGTTTAGGGAGCTGATCCACACAAAGCCATCTCCTGCAACACACACACACACCACCAGACACACGTACAGTATTAAAAGCGACTAAAGCCCTTTGTTAGCACCCAATATGTGTGGTTTATTTGCACTGAGAGCAGGTGAGGAGACATATTGTGGCTGAGATTAATGGCTCACCCATGTAGTTAGATAGAGAGACAAACAGCGGCATTCACACACACACACACACACACACACACACAGGAAGCCAGACAACATTGCAGACATGGATGCAAACGCAGTCATGCAGCAATCCTGCTCTCACTTAACTTGGGCTGCACTTTTGCTACATCTCGTATAGCCCTGTGTCAGATGTCAAACATTGCAGAGAACTGTCACATAATTCAAGCAAACATATTTGTGCTATTGTATCACGTATACGTCTGCAGAGATAATAAGGCAGATGCAAGATAGCTCTATGCTATGAGAGACGGGTAAAAAGACAAATATGCATGCAATTTGTAAAAGTTACCGGCTATGTTGTCATTATTCTGTCGGCAAGACGTGTTTTTTTTCTTTTGATGCTGAAACGTTTGATGGAAGGGAACCAGTAGCACATCAAAAAACGTCTGGTACACAGCTGACGCGTCTCTGTTGGAAATATTTATGAGCTCAGTCTCGGCCATGGAAATTTCATCATGCGGTCCTGATAATACTTAGAGTTTGGAAACATCTCACCAATACAAATTTTATGTGTAGAGATATCTATTGATTAGCTGTATCTAGTTTTATAGGCCCTGAAAACATTCCAAACTAGCTTCTTTCTATGAGCGATAGCTGGTTTCATTCATTCATTCATTCAGCCGGACATTTAAGCCAAATGTGGAGTGTGTTCTATTTTGTTTAACCTAAAATCATATCAGTAGCAACTTTAAACGTACGTGACATGAACAAATGAACGTATCTGAGTTGTGGACGGTGATTCACATTCAAGGCTAGAACCAGGCTAAATGTCCTATTGATGTTTATCAAATCTGATCAAAACACACCCATACAGTCCTGATGGAGCAGATCAGTTGAGGTTGTTGAGTGATAAACTCTTTTTAAATAAATACCATAAGATGTGAAAAAAGTCCTTTTAGGGCCTTTATAATGACATAGCTTCTACTGTCTCACATGATAATACTGATATACATTTGAATAATTCAAACTGTTGATACACTGGTTCTTCAGTAAGTGCTGACATTGTGTTACTCAATGCCAAAATGTGACTGAAATCCTATGGATACTGTGAACAAAAAACCACTCTGCAACTGTAATTCTAAGTAATTTAAAAAGTAAAAACTTCATAATTGCCTGCATGGGCTGCTTTTACTAAGCTGGTATTCCTTCCAAGAGGACAAAACATTATTAAACTGTATTCCTGTACATAAAATACTGAAACACTCTTTTAGATAGAATTACAGGATTTAATACTTGCAGGGCTTTCATGTGACTTTTATTGGATTGTGCAGGATGGAGAGCAGAGGAGCTCTGAAATGAAGGCCAGACGAGTTGCGTCTGCACACCTTTAAGGCAGATGCCGTGAACACAGAACAATATTACGATGGATTCCAGAGCATGAAATACTAGAAAGCATTTAGAAAACAGAATTACAAAAGCTAATACGTCTATATATTGCTATCAGAGCCGTGGAGCATTTTCACTGAATTTTACAGAACGGAGAGCTAAGAAGGGCTGCTGTCTCAACATCACAATTCAAACACACACACACACACACACACACACACACACACACACACACACACACACGCACACACGTTTAATCATGGTGTTGATGATGTATTAGTTTATGACACCACCACCATCAAACATTATCTGACTGCTCATCCTGTATTTTATATTCTTCATTAGTAAGAATGGGCCACGTCAATCAATACCTACAGCAAGCACAAATAAGCTAATAGTAGCCATTTATATATACATCTTAGAGAAAGAAGGCACAAGGTACCTTAGTGCATTTTTGTAGGGAAGTAAGTGACTCATTAACTGCACTGTACATTAATGCAATTAGGTCAATAACAATATGTACCTCATTTTCTGCTGACAAGTGAAATTTAGTACAATATAGTTGATATTATGTAATGGTTTGTATTATAATTAAATCTGCTATGATAAATATTTTTATATTAACAATGGATTAAATTACTACTTGCATATAAAAGGGGTCACTCATAATGACTCACTCAGAGGATTTTAATCTGACAGCACTTCCCGTCAGCTCTACAGGGTGTTTAAGCATTTTTCAGTGTATTATTTAGATTTTTTGGCCCACAGCTTTGTTATTTTCATTCTGTCTCACAGCTCTCATCAGTGTGATTTCCAGATAAAGCAGGCCAAAGTTTTCTGTGAGGAAGTTCTGATAAACCCACTATACGCTATCTGCTCAGCACCAAACAGATCAGCAAGTTAGCGAATAGATTGTGAACATATCAAAGAATTTTAGCAGCCATATTTTTCTCGGGAGTTGGTGGAGACTGGACCAGGGAGTGAAAATTGGACTTATATTAATGGATAAATGGATAAATGATTGCATGGATTACAAAGTCTAAATTCCAATCCAAAAACTAAAACTACAGTACTTTATTGGCCACAGGATCCTGGTGCTAACCCTTACATTTGAATATACCAAGTAATGCACGCATTTCCTTGATAATATATCAAATAATTGAAACACAGTATAGTAATAGTGAGTGTAACTGTTTTTCTTCTTAAATATCCAACGTGCTGAAGTACAGAGCCAGAACAACAAAAAATATGTGTCACAGCCCTACTACTCCCAGACTGTACTGTACGACTAGAATCAAGTCTCAAGTGAGAGAACGAAAAGCCACAGCAGCTCTAAAGCCAAGCGGTGAGTCATCTTAAATGTAGCTAAGTCTGTCAGTTGTGTGTGTGTGTGTGTGTGTGTGTGTGTGTGTGTGTGTGTGTGTGTGTGTGTGTGTGTGGTGGTAAAAATAACACAGAATACAATCTAAAAATAACAGACTGTTTTGAACTAAGAGAGACTTATTTCTCTGTTTGAATATGGTTGGTAATAGCAGACTGTAAACGGCCAAAAAAACATCCCCGCAAAGGTTGCGATAATAAACGCTTAATCAGTTGATATTGAAGATGAAGGTAATAATATGTGATTCTAAAAATGTGTGAATACTTTGGGCCATTGTTGGAACAGTGGAAAGATAACAAAGACGATTTGAGTTTTGTTTCAATCCAATTTGAAGTGTATTTTACAATTATCTGCTACTTAAAATGAGGAATGAGGTTTTGTCAATGGAGCTTGGTTGGCCGAAGCAACCAATGTTTTAGTCTGAGAAGCTGGTGCCCGATGCGACATCTAGTGACAAGAGAATTTCGTGCATACAACCTTTAATGTTGGATAAGAAATCCAACAGAAACAGATAGTGACACTGACCGGAGGCAGCCTGTGGCGTTGCGGAGGACCTGGGAGGAGTGTAGGTGCAGCTTGCGGTCCTCCTGCGTATGCGGGGAGGTGTCCCAGCCCGAGTGGGGGATGATCACAGCGTTGGTCAGCACAGCCAGGGCGTCCTGGATGATGGGCATCTTCAGGGCGTCACATGACGACAGGTTCCACAGAACACCTAAAGAGGACAGCAGGGAGACAGCAGGTTTTAGTGAGCAGCTTGATCAAACACAGTCAACAGCACAGACATTATTGTATGCAGTCGGCACTTACTTCCTACAGCAGTATGGAAAGTCAGACACATGCATTTAAAACTAGTATGGCCCTTTTTCTTGGATGGCATTTTGACATGACACAGTAGGGAAAAAACTGCTAACTACTCTAATTTGGTGGAAAAGGGGCCATTGTGGAACATTTAGTGGCTAAAGAACCAGAACCAGAGCTAAACAGAGAGTCAATATTCGACTTACAATCACCATTTCCAAACAAATGCTAATGTTACTCTGGGGCTGCTGGATGTGTAAATAGGTAACTGTTTGCTACTGCTTGGTTCAGACTACACAATATCTCTCTACTCTCTATGTCACACATTGGTCCCTGACCAATCGTAGCTTGCCGTCTTTCACACTCAGGTAAATCAGGTAATCGGGAAGGAGGTACTAGGAGCCAACGCCCAGGAAAAAGAGTATCAACAATAGTGCCCAAACAACAGTGTATGATACTGGTTGTCTTGTGTTCAGAAAGAAAAAACAAACTGTCCTCTATTTCCCTGTCCAACCAAGCAGCACCAACAATATTCTCCTTTCGCTTTATTATGTTTACAGTTGAAGAGGGACCCTGTGCACCTATTGGTTACAGAACATATTGTGGAATGTGTCTTTCTGTTGATTCGGTGTCGGTTGTTGTCCACTATAATAAACTACACAAGTTAAAAGCAATCAATGATGTCCTTTTTTGTACCCGATGCCCTATTATCTATCGGGTCAGCCTATTATCGGGCTGATATTCTTTAGCCTTAACCCGGCATATTAACCTGTTTAACCCGATCATGTCAAGGGATACAATTCTAACATTTTAGATAAGGTCTTTTTCTGTACAGTGTCCTTCTTAAACTATTTCCAGTAACTTTAATATTAATGGTATAGTCTTCACTCAGCAAATGCAGGGAAAATACTGATCTTGAATTAGAAATCAATGGCAGTATTGGCAGAGTCTAAAACACTTGTACGTTGTGATCATGTTAATGCCGTGCTGTTGACTGTGCTCTACTGGACAAACACTTTGTATCTATGCTCTTTCTCTCTGCTCTCCTTCTTCCATACAGACTTACAGATATCCAAAGGCAGCCCGCTTGGTCAGGTGCCACACGGTGGAGGATTTCCTTAGTAAACAGGGTAAATAGGAACCCTCTCACACTGTGTCTATGTATTTTTTTCTTATAAATGACAGCTTGTTTTTGGTTTGGTTTTTTAAAGTTCATTCACTTGTTTCTCAGCCTCTCTTTGAAAGCTCTCGAGTCTGTCGTTTTTTAGGGATCAGCTTTTCCACCAGGTCTTTGTAGTATTCTGCCTTTTGTCTTATTTATTTAACCGCTGTTTTGTCTGATCGTGTTCCATGTCCTTGATTTTTAACTGCTGGCTCTGTTCCTCTCAACACAGCTTACTCGTTGTCCTGGGGCTTGGGTTAATCTGGCCCTGAGGAACACCTGTTTCACAATTTACTAGTTTACTATGACAGATATTACAGATTATACCGTTTTAAATAAAATAACTGATCATGTAAATCGTTCTTTTGTGATTTTGAACGATTGAAAATTTGCATGTGTACAGATTTGGCACTGTTATGGCGATAAAATAAATAGAAGACGTACACAGGTATACACAAACCCCAATTAGCGTCCTGCATCCTTAATTACACAGAGTAATGCATTTCAAATGTTTCAAAACATAACCTCTAATTTATTGCTCCAGGTCGTCACTATGCTGCTGTAATTAATAGAGAACGTAAAAAAGAGAAGTACTGTGCGCAGTAAATCACTTACACAAAATTCCACTGCACCTCTCTCCTGTTCTTAATCCTCACCTGAATTCAACATACAGTGACCAGCCAACCAAGAAAATGGAGTGAGTTTTCTCCTGCCTACCAATTACTGTTCACTCTTTCTGCCAGTTACCACACACACACACACACACACACACACACACACACACACACACACACACACACACACACACACACACACACAGGCAATTGAATAGACAAAAGCTCTCCCTCTCTAGAGGCTCACTCTCCCACACGCACACATACACACTTGCATCTGTTTGAGCCTTTCAAGAAAAGGACAGAGAGGGCAAGAGGCAAATCATCACATTTTACTGCAAAACACTTTGATTTCTTGAGTAGTTTTACACACACACACACACACACACACACACACACACAAATTGTGATAACCTTGAGGGATCTACACAACACATCATAATTCTTATTGACCTTCGTCTTGCAAAATGTCCATGTCCTAATCTATGTATTCATATAATTGTATGTTTGTGCATTTGAAAGTGTCCACCCCTCATCATATCTGCACTTATCTACCCCTCTCCTTTATGGCTATAATTATAGCTGTGGTAGTGGTAAAACATCCTATCCTAAGATCTGTGTGTGTTTAGAATAAGGCGTCCTCTCTTTACTGCGTGTTGTTCACCCCTGGCAGAACAGCGACTGTGTAATTACAGCTTCTGTTATCTGTCTTTGTGGGTTTGCATGAATTTGTGTGTGTGTGTGCGAGTGTGTACGTGTGTGTGTTTATGTGTTTATGTGCAACTGCATGTAAGCCCCCTCGACAAATCAGTCTTAGCTCCGTCAGCCGTTTGGACTCGGTGTATTTATGTGGGGTGTTAAGGCGGCAGTGTCTGTCTGCGGTCAGAGGAGTCTCTAAATGACCGGCTTCTGGCTTGGTGACGGTAATTAGCTGGGACTGTCACGTTAGCAAAAGTGTCTTCACTGTGTCTCATCTTATCTGCTGCTCGAGAGGGCAAAGGAGGCGTGCTGGGTTGGTGTTAACCTTGACATCGGATGCGACACCTAATAATTCGAGCTGACCTTGATTTCCACATCTGTGAGTCAGCGAAAGTTGCTGCGTGTTTCCTTTGTCAAGAAAGACGTCTCAAACTATTTTCCCCCCATGGTATTACAAAAATACTGTGTGTAATGTGAACTAACTTTAAGGAAACTACTGTGAGCTTGTTTGCTGTCTCATCTGCAGTTAGATGAGAAGGTCTGTCTGTGTTCAACACGCCGTTAGTGTAAATGCAAGATTAGCCAAAACGTCAGCACCATGACTGGAAGCAGGGGGAACAGAAAAAATACACCTCCATTTACACACACACACACACACACACACACACACACATATATATATATATATATATATATATATATATTCAATGTATGCACTAACAGCCCCTTTTACATTCCTACAAACGTATTTTATTAAAGATACATCGAGCAAATCAGGCCTTCTGTCCGACAGAATGTGTTGTAAGAACTGTTGACATATTATTCTAAAGAGTGGGTCCATCTCTGACAATTCTTACTCTACCACAATGGAGGTGAATGAACTTTAGTTTGTGGTGCACAAAAGTTACATTAGACAAACAATGTCACTATTATACTCTGTCTAATCCACAGAACATGTCAACAGTTTCTATTTCCTTTATAAGAAGATCCTATGTAGACTAGGGCTTTGTATTGTACAATGTATTGTGATACTGTAAGCGAGGCGATATATTGTGTTTAAAAACTAAAAACTAATTTTGGAACAGTACAAAGAACACGCCACCATATATATATATATAAAATTGGGGTAAAAAAAAGGTTCCCTATAACATCACAAGAAACGATACAGTGTTTTGAGAGTTGATACAATATCACAAAACAAAATATCCGGGTACTATATTTTTTTAAATATTTTCTCACACCCCTAATCTAGACGTGTGTTCTGTAGATTATGCAGAGTAATGTCATGTTGCTGTTAGTTTCTTCTATGTAACTGTTCACGGAGCACCACAGTCATGAAATGTCATAAAATGCATTGCTTTGCAATTTGGGAGAACCAAACGTAAAATAGGATAAAAGTAATGGATACCTTGCCATTGCACGTTTTAGTTAAGTGCTGCTTATGTCAGTAAAACACTAGTTTATTCTTGAAGAACACCAATCCTTCTTGCTGCTTTCTTTCTAATTATGAACTGTACCTGTAAAATCTGAATAAATCCACTGAATAATGCATTCGATGTCCTGTGGCTAAATTGTTGGCCCACAGCATGCAAAATGTCATTGTTATGAAACTCTTTTTTACACATTAGCTATGTCCTGTAAACATGCACGTTACTCTGACTTCTCTAATTTGTCAACCACACATTGAATCAGAACAGTGGATTTTGCAGTCAAAGAATATAATTATCCATTTTTATCTCCCGTAACTAAGCGGCATCTAAAAAACATTTTGTTTACAGTCGTGGTCCCCAGAGTAAACCTGCTCTAAGGTAACAAAATATGTATGTAAATAACCAGCACAAATCTTCTAAAAATAAAGACAAGTCCCACTGCTGAGGATGTGAGTGTTATGCATTCATTTTATAAGTAAAAGCACTGTGGTTTGCTGTGTAATGAGCATATATGGTATATGGTGAAATGTAAAGCATGACACATGATGTCATGCTGCAGCTGCAGCTGCAGCTGCAAGAAAAAGATGATATTTTTATTGTGGTGAGTAAAGTCAGCTGTTTGAGCCAGCATCACTTCTATCTGTGCAGAGAATGACATCATCTCCCCGCGGTGGAAGGCGGTGGGATTTTATCTTTGATCTGAAACACACACTCACAGTCTCATGCACACAAAATAAACGTGCCCACACATTAATGCAAACAGGCATGCACAAACGTCACACACTCGCACACACAAGCTCTGAGAAGTACACACAGTCACAAAACCACGAGTGTATGACAGATGAAGGAGGTTAATTGCCTCAGCCTTACATCATGAGTGGCAGCAGGAGGTTATGAATGCTCTGTTATATGGAGGGAGGGGAAATGAATACGCTGGCTATCTCTCTTTGTCTCCGAAGCTATTTCCCAACTCTCATTTGCACCGTATTTTCTCCCCCCCAAGTCATATTTCTCTCTTCTGCAACATTGCAGCACATCTCTTTGTTCGTCTCTTGATCTTTCTCTTTCTTTTTGTTCCTCGTTTCTCCTGATGTGTTTTTGAGAGTTTTTATAGACTGACCTTGTGGGACCCACTGTGTATATGAGACCTTTAGAGAGCGGACAGTGAGTGTTTTGGTTTTTATTTTTTTTTTAAGTTGCTGGACTTCACCTTTAAAAGGTGTCAAGAGTTAAGTGTGTACTGGTTGGGGGGTAAATCAGTTAAAAAAAAGTCTCTGAATGAAACTCACACGTTTGCCTCTATGTACAGTTCAGAAAAGCATGTTGTGTGTGTGTATACCATGAAGTTATCAAAAGCCTACAGTCTCCCGACTAACAGACGAACTGTAACTACTGCAATTACTGTACGTCTCATTGGCAATCAATCAAGCAATCGATGGTGATAGCACCTTCAGGAGCTGCTTGCATTCAAGTTACGTACGTAGCATCTCTAGAGCCCACGCTGATGGGCTGACCTTGAGGACAGCAGGTAACCTTTGTCATAATAGAAACCACTCTCCTATGACGGTCACTGTGTACATCACGAGCCATTTGAGTGGGTCTGTTGGAGGCTGATGATTCCTTTTAACAACTCAGTGGATGAACCAGAAGACTACTGTTTTAATTGCTGTCACCTTCCAAAATGTTCAAGTTCAGGGGGGTCACCGGTGTCACACTGCCAGCTGCCTGTTCCTTTTAGGACACAGATAGGACATTTTATAATGTGTGTGACCAGTGAACGGCGACATAAAGTTGCATGTTTTTCCATTCTTATTGTTAACATATGGACGTGTTCCGAAATCAGATTCAAAGGGATGCAGCCTTCATGCAGTTTGGTTGCATAAACAAGTTTTTATGGACTGAATATATGTATTCTATAACCCATTGGTTTAGTTTCTATGTTAGAGGTGAGCATTATGCTGGAGGCAGTATTGTGAGTATTTGTAAAATATTAAAAACTTTCAACACTCATCCTCATAATATTTCTACTGGAACTTTAACCGAACTTAAATTCTATCATCTATTTTATAACATCATTATAGTATATTAAGTCATGACTTTTCACTCAGCATTGACTTTATGCCTTGTGAGCTCATTGTGTTTCTTAATCATGTGTTATATGACATTTCACGTACTTTGTGGTATAGTTCATCACTGAATTATGGTATTTTATTGATTATTATATCAGTATATTATTAATGTAGTATACACACACACACACACACACACACACACACACACACACACACACTGCTACATTTGGTAGGTTTCCTTTTTGCACACATTTATTGTCCTCAAACTAGAAGCTAAGCTTTACTCTTTGTTTTCATAATGAGGTGAGCATCGATCACTGTTAATCACTTTGTCCACACAGGCCTACAGCTTTGTGTTAATGAGCCTCGGCTGTGGCGTGGAATCATGTTTACTCAGACTGGGTCCTTTAATGACATTGTCTTTAAAAGCAGGAAATGGTGTAGCTAAGCAGTATACTGTAGATCATGTCAAGGTCAACCAGAGTTGGTGTGCAAAAAATAAATAAATAAATAAAAAAAGCTCTGAACTGCTGATACAATACTGTTATGTGTTCACTCATTCAGTCATATCTGATGTGCAAGTATTTTGTAGATGCAGGCAGGCAGAAAGAAAAGAAAGACAGGCAGACAATAAACAAGGGTAATAATAGTATACATAAGTTTGGAGGTAATATAAGTTGCTTCCACCACAATGAGTTTCAATTTTGAGATAATGGATGAAAATATTTACCTGCAATTATGAAACAGGTTGAGCTCGAGAAACTGCATTAAAATGCTGTTTAAATGAGCTGAAAAATGAGTTAATGAGCCTAGTATAACTTCAGGGAACACAGCTGCGGTATGTTTTTATAATTGGTTATGTGGCATCTTAGCTTTGTATACTCTGAAGTTTTGGTGGTTTTGTTGTCTGCTCATACACAAATACACTACTGTCTTTCTCCCTTCATTTATTGGTTTTCTTTCTTCTGTTGCCTTCATTTCAAATGTTCTATATTAGCTTCATATGTTCTTTTTTATATAAAGATACAGACTAATATCAGTTTTTACACAGGTCCTGGTTGCACATGTAGTACTATGTGTGTTGAAGTGTTACATGTTGTTTAACCAATATTTCACCAGAGCTGGTGATGTGCTGGACTCTGTTGCACAGCTCCTCTACTGTTTTACTTTAAAAATCCACACTTTTTATTGCAGTTCCCTCTTTTAATCTCCCTTACTCTTTCAAGTTGTCGTTCTCCATCTCTTTGCTTTGCCTAAACTGGATGAGCATTGTGACTGGATTGCATCCACACTGCGGAGAGTTCCCATCACAGTGTGAGCCTGACAACTTCCATATCTGCTCCTGAGGAGCTGACACCAGTGTGAGCAATCCAGTCCTGTCACTTACGATGATGAGTGCTGCTGTGACTGGATGAGAAAGTTTGCATTGTAATGACAAGTGGAACCACAGCTTCTGACGGCATGCAGATTTTTAAAGGGAATAAAGAAGTGGAAGAAAGCGCAGCAAGCGCAGTGAGTCAGAGAGGGCAGATATCATGGAGCTGGCATTTCTCTGTAGCTCACTTAAACTCTCCCCCTCACAAACGCCTTCACACCTAGGTTAATGGGCTTCATGCGTGGAATCAACATGACTAAACATATAGCTGTGTAAACCCTGAGGACGACAAAACTAAAAGAATACCCAGCAAAACCATCTGTATATGGAATGGCAGAAATCAGTGATTACTTCTTTCATTAATGCAACTAATTAATCAATAGTTCATATATCATTTCCTAGCTCATGTATGCCAGGAACTGTCGGTCAAATCTGAGACACACAAAGACTGGTCTGCTCTAAGCATCAGTTTCCTTCAGCCCTAAACACTGTGGCACAAGCAGCCTGAGCTACATGCTCACTGCAAATATATAAAAAACATTTAAAGTAACTGTCTGACATTTTCATATTGTTGCTTTGTACAGCAATAGTGATGAAACCTATATTCAGGTCCTGTAAGCTTTTACATTTGCCCCTCTAAGGTAAAGCTTTCCAGGAAAACTCTATATATAAACGTCACATTACTGCTTGCACTGCGACAGTGGAATTTTTGGCATTTGGTAGAGTAAGATTATGGAAGTGGAATTGCTGAATAAACTCATATTGTCCAACACTGGGAGCAGACAGGTCTGACCTGTGGTCTCAATAGTAGAGTGATGTGTAGAGACGGCCCGACCAAACAAGAGAGCCTCAGGCTAGAGGAGTCCAGGAACTGAGAGCACCGCAACATGTCAACACAACTAAGAGATAGCAAACTCTCCTCTGTGAAAAGCAACCAGCTAAAACTCATTCACCTCTTTTTTTTGCCGTTTCTGCTTAATAATAATAACACTTTGAAGATTGAACTGCCTCCGATAAAGGTGTGGTTAAATTTTGTGACACACAAACAGTCACAAGGTCGGCACACTGCTGACAAATGGATGGAATGAAATGACAAAATGATGTAAATCATATGCTATTGTATGGCCTTCACAATCAAAACCAGTTAAGCACCTGTGGTAGATTTTGGAGTGACGTGTTAGACAGCGCTCCCCACCATCATTATCAGCTCTTCCCTCCAGTAGAGCTCTTCACACTTCTCTATGACAATCAGTTTACCTTAATACTTTTTCCACAACCTAAACGTCTAAGAAGCTTGTGAGGCTTTGGTGCTGCGCTCTTCTTGCATATCCACTATATTTTACAACTACTTACAAAGATGTTCTGGATATAAATCATCGAACAGGCGAGTGGGACCAAACCATACTACATAATTTATATGAGCTGTTTAGTAGGCAACTGAAGTAAGCAGTTGTGGAACAGACAGCGGGGGAACAAGTGGAGTTGATATTGTTTTTCTGTCAGAAAGACTGAATCCAGGGCACTGCTGGGGGCAGCACTAGCCTATCTGTTGCTTAAAATGGCATCCAGTGTGTGGAAACACTTTGTTTTTGTTTGCTTCACATCACACACATTGCATCCTTTATTTTTATATAATGTTGTTTCATGCTTATATTGTTTTTTCCTGCACTGTTTGGCTGTATGTTGCATCCTCATTTTTGCCAGACGCTGAGATATCTTCTGGCCTACCGACTACAACCCCCTATGAATGGCCTCCTCTCCCCAAATACTTAGAAAGGCAGAGGCATCTTAATTGGTTCTCTGTCATTCTTTTTTAGCGTGGGTTTAGACTTCATGGTCTGCAGATGATAAGGCCTTCCGAGTATGGTGATGTCCTGACCATCAACAGGTAGAGATTTAGGATTTAGATTGAAATGTCTGCTGTGATCAGACAACTGACAAATGGCCATGTACTGTATTATGTTACTTTTCGTTCCTGCATTGGAAAAGGGCTTCTAAGTAGATACATGTTAGCCTGGCTGTGACAGATTGTTTGTTACACAGAACCATCTGGGAAATCGTCATTGGAAATTGTTGGAAAAGGGTAGGCACTTTCAATAAATACTTGGCAGGTGATTGGATGAGCTATCTGTCTATCAATGTCTAGCATGGGCGAACCTCAAGCAATCAGATCAATGAAACATACGTATCAAACTTTTACTGAAGTCAGTCGGAAGAACCCACCACCGTCGCTACCAGTACTTCCTAAAAGAATGCTGATTGGTACTGACCACAACACACATACTGAACCCTGCTAAAATGGATTCTCATGTCATATTGCGAGTCAACTGCCTTGAAAGGTTAGATAAATGTATGCACCGGAGAAACATTCACAAATGTGCATAAGCTGCATAACAAGAAAACACACATATGCTGCATCTAATCCGCAGAGGTAGAGTTAATATCTGCTCTTTTAAACCAGCTTTATTCCCTCTAAATAATCATCTTTAGTTCTGAACAGGAAAGAGAAAAAGAGAGAGAGCAACTACTAAAGCCTTGAGATCAGAGGGCAACAACCTTGTTTGTGACTTTATGTGCCGAACAAACTGTACGGTGAGAGAGAGAGAATGAGTGTGTGTGTGTGTGTGTTTGTGAACAAGCCTTGTGTGTGTAGCTGAATCTGTAGCTAGTAAGGCAGGCAGCTTGACTTCCCACTGTGAACCTGATTCAAAATGCTCACAGAGAGAGAGAGAGAGAGAGAGAGAGAGAGAGAGAAAGAGAGACTGGTAGAGTAGGCGACACAGAGGAAGAGTGAAAAAAGGGAGACAGAGAGAGAGAAAGGCAAAGAGGACAGGAGAGAGACAGGAAGAGAAGGGGAGACCAAATTACAAAAAACCCAACCACAGAGGGATATGAGAGCGAGCGAGAGAGGCTGAGAAACGCAGAGAGAGAGTTATTTCCTTTGGGTCTTTGAGAGAGAGGAGAGCACGGTCTGTCTGCGTCCGGTCGGTCGTTCAGCTGATTAATTTGTGACAGGAGGGATTTCTGTGCTCCGTGACTTGAATTGCTGCTCTAATTTATATGGTAATCTTCTTTAAGACTCTAGCAGCATACAAAAAACCTTTTATTTCCATCTCTACTAAGCCTAAACCCTTTTCTATACTCACTACACACATATACATATACATATATGTGCAGAGCACAGGTGGGCCATACTTTGCCCAAATGTGATTATATGAGGGAAATGGTATGACACCTCTCAATTTCACTTTCCTGATAAGGGGTTCCTGTGCTAGGAGATCGGCTTGAGTTAGTATTCATGACTGTCTCTTATTCCCGAATAATGCATAAAGTGTTTGTCCGTCACCAGAATCTCCTATGTGAATGTCTCCTAATGTGAAGTACTGCTGTAAATAATTAGGAGAGTTGATAAAGGCTCAAGGGCAGACTTTGTGGGACAGTTTGCTTTGGGAGAGTTTGCATGGACGGAGAATAAGTTTGGGTTTACAAGCTGAGTTGGACCCTCAGTGGGCTAAGCCTGCATTGGATGTATCAAGTGGGATGGAAGGTAATGACAGGAAAGATTCCCATGTTTACAGCTGGCAAGTATTCACATTATCGAACCACTCAGGACAGATGTATGATTGCAGAGTGTGTGGACAAAAATTGTGTAAACTGAAAATACAGCTTTCTTCTACCCGTTCAATTTGGGTTTAATTACCTTAAATGGTGGACTGGGTGAATCCAAAGAATCCATATTTGTTTGCTTTTTCTGTATTAATTAACTGTAATCACAACTTAAATGTCAGAAACCAACCCTATTGCCAGACAATTAATGTCGATATTGGCTCAAATTATGTTCATTGACAATGTTTTGGTTTGTTTTACGTTCCAATGCCAATGTGTGGTACACACCCTTCCACCACCCTACCATCAACACCCATTTTTGCATTGTTAAGGCTCACAAGCCAGTCTCTAAACGATTTGTTTAATAGAGGTTGAGGACTTTCTCCTAGCTTTTGTTAAAGCTTTAAAAAAAATCTGCATCGCATAACCAATCCAAAGTCTCTAAGGTGGTGACATGCAGAAGTTGTGTTCTTGTAAACAATTGCTTGCCATTTAATGTTGCTTGGGACATCCATTTTCTCTCTGCATGTCACAAAGTTTTTTGGTCTTGACAGTCAGGGACAACACACTGGATAAAAGATCCACGATACAATTAGAGTCACATCAGGCAACCTCCAAAATCCTCTAAAATTATGTTCCAATACAAAAACAGAAACAGACATCCTTCACTCTGTCATGTAAAAAGGCAAAGAAATGGAGGGAAGACGCTTTACTTGTAGGAGACAATTGATGGAGAAATGAGGGGATCGAGGACTGTTGGGAGGGCCTGGAGGACAGTGAACTTCATAAGAGTCAGATAATCTCCAGGTGATCCGTGGCTCTGCAATGAAACCCAATGAGTTGGATGATAAAATGGCCCTCCCTCAATTGACCACACAGATTCACCCTTTCCAGATGCAACTCTCAGTAGATGTTAGAATTTCATCCATCTAATTTTTCTGACTTTTAGGACTTCCTGTCTGAAGATGAGAAATTGCTCAGCTGCCCGCAACAGATCTATCTCAATGAACTCCACCTGCTGATGAAGAACCTTCCTGCTTCCACGGTAAAAAATGAACTTTCATGCTTGGATGTTTAAAATGATTAAACACATTACAGTGACTGTCACCAACTACTGGCGCAGAAAGGAACAGAATTGCTCCAACTTTGGTCTGATCAGCCCTGATGCCATATCATAATTATAATAGTCCCTACAACCAAACTGTTCCCACCTGAAGCCAGATCACTGTCTACTGTGTACAGGCTCTGCTTCCCTTTCCTTATATCATCCTAAATCACACTGATTCAACTGTTCTAGAAAGCAGAAATAACTAAAATCTTGGATTCTGACATATCTGTCGAGGCTTGAAATATCATGCTCCTTACGGGCCTGCAGCAGAGATGTTTTCATGAGCGTGGGTGGCTAGTAAGAGAAATCCATTTTTCTCATTTGGCTCCAGGATTGGAATAAACCCCTAGAGGATTCTGGACGTAGATCAGTTTGAAAATTAAGTGGTATTCCTCTTTTAGCGCTGTCATCTCCCCATCCCCCTTCAGAGGTAAAAGTTTTTCTACAGTACCGTGGCCGTCCATGTGAATGCCAATTACAAAGGAATTGCCAGGATATATACAGTAAAAGCTGTAAAAACACTGGTTGCTGGTAATCCTTTAATCCTTTTGGCAGAGAGTTTACAACCCTGGACCTCAGTGGGTTTAGAACCTCAAATTAATCAAACCTGAATACATCTTTTACAATGTGGATGATATTTGTGCTCACTGACGGAGAATAAAAACCTGCTGTGGATACAAGTGCTGTGCAGCCCTCTGCACAGAATCTCCATTTGACAAGTCAACAGCACTTGTCAGCCAGAGTACTGGGAAGCAGGCAGGTGGTAAACAATTCTCTTTTGTGTGTGCATAGGTGTGTGTGTGTGTGTGTGTGTGTGTGTGTGTGCATATCTCTGTATTTGTATACCTCATCTGTGTAAATGAGAACGTGCATGTATAGGACAATGTGTTTTGTGTATTGCAATGCTGGATATTCAATGAATGTTACTTAGCTGAATGTGTGTGGTTGTACATGAGAGACAACATGAGTGTGTGTGTGTGTGTGTGTGTGTGTGTGTGTGTGTGTGTGTGTGTGTGTGTGCAAATGTATGTGAGAGCATATGAATGTAAGTGGATCTGTGCATTTGTATGCAGGACTGTATGTGCACATACGGCTTGAAAGTTTTCCTCCTTTTAAATGATTACTTCCCAGGAATACATAACTCATACTGAGATTTCTCACCATATATGAACTGCAGATAATGAATCAAAAAAATGACCTTCTTTCTGTTTTTCTTACATTGTATTATAATATTTAGTCTCTCTTAAAATCAAACTAAGGTCAATCACAATGTCAATGCTGTTTTTCAATATATACTCTTATTGTCTTCATTTAGAAACACTAAGGCCATGAGTCAAAGTCACCCCAACGTTCCTTTTTTCAATCAAGTTTACACATTTAATTCATTTGGTTTGTTTAGTTATATTTTATGTCATTTTCCAGTGGAAGGTTGCTATAAATTCAACACAACTAGATTCAAACTAAAATGACTGTCTAAGAACTTTGTCTCTGTTTGCTCTATAATTATTATCACATTGAATAGCGCTTGCCAGGAAACTTCCTATGAAATTATTGAGAAATTATTATTTAAATATAGATTTCTAAATGCTGTTTTAAAGTCTGCACTGACATTAATTAAACAAATATTTTAACTGCAGACTGTAAAATCCCTGATGGTTGCAACTCTAAAATTTGCCAAGTTGAACACACAGGTGCACACAGACACACAAAGCAAACACATGTTAGAAAAATCCCTGGTTCCCTGAGGTCTTTTTCCCGGAAAAAGGAGTAGATTATGGAAAGAATTCCAGGGAAATGCTGTGATCTCAATGTCTGATCTCCACCACTGCTGCACATTCAGTAGAATCTAAATATTTGTACATTGTGGTTTTTACCTGTGAGCAGCTCTCGGATCTCCACATCTGTGGTCTTCCGGAGCAGTCGGACCAGAGCCGGTATGCCGCCGCAGTTCTTCAGGGCGATCTTGTTGTCGTCGTTGGCTTTGCCGTACACCAGGTTCCTCAGGGCTCCGCAGGCGCTGCGGTGCACATCGGTCATCCGGTGGTCCAGCAAGTCCACCAGCAGCTGGATGCCACCCTGCCGCCGGATCTGAAGACAGAGGAGGGAGGAAGAATTTAGGGGGACAGCAGAGGGATCACGAATAACAGAAGGGTATCTATTTCCTCCACAATATGCCTGTTGGTGTGTATACACAGTATATGATATCTAAAGACATTAGGGCTTGTTTACCTCAACTAAAGAAAATAAGAATTTCCTGCTCTTGATACTGTGGTCAGAGAAAATGTGTTATGTTATTGTGTAAATATTCATTTCTACTTTTTGAACAAAATAAACACAGTGCAGTGGCTACTGTTGCACTGATGCAAGATTTATTAAAATGCCAGCCACAGCACTTTCTTTCCCATCAACCCTGTGCGTCTGCAGCCCTCCCCTGCTTCCCTCCGTCTAGACAAAGAGAAAATGTAGGGCAGACAGCCTGCTTTTTGTAAAAACAAAAGAGACATTTTAGTGAAGGAGATTGCACAGAGATGAGGCAGTTGTGCTTATACATTGTGTCCTTTGTGCTCCAGATAAAGATACATCAGCATGGAGCCTTTTACAGCAGCTCCCTGTAGATAACAATATCTCACTGATTATTTAGAAACTACATGTTAAACTTGATGTTAGATCCTCAAGTAACAGACCCTGTAATGACTCGGCAACGCCCAAGTTGTCAAATACTGCCAGTTAGTCAGTCAACCAAATGGTTTTTGTCCAAAATGTAATCGTTTTGAAATGTTAACAACACAAGCTTTATTTTGTTTTGTTATTTTGAAAGTCTAACCGGATTATGCATATTTATTCTTGCTAACAGAGCCCTGTGTTTGAAGCAAGAGGGGCGCCTACAGCATCATGTTTTGAAGTGGAAGGCCACTGAACAAGCAGCAATATATGACGAGTTGGGAGTGAGAACGTGCTGGACTTATCGCAAAAACAATCACCCTGCAATCAATTTTAAATTTGATTAAAAAAGTGACAAATGGTCATTGCAAGGTTCAAAAGTCCAATGCATTGTCTCCAAGTGGCTTATTATGTCTGGAAAACATTAAAAAACCCAAAGGGACTCACTTCGTAATGATGTGAGATAGAGAAAAACAGGAAGTCGTTTCAACAATCATTTTGGAGAAATGTATTAAAGCCATTATTATTGTCAGGTACTTGTCTTTCAGTCTTGCCTTGCACACAATAACACACAGCACACATCTGTACACTGTATCCGGTGCTAGGAGACTGAAGAGGCAATAGGCCATACATATCCCTCAGCATCCAGTCTATTATTTCACCATTCAGGCATCTCACTCAAGGGCAAAAAACTATTTGGCCTGTGGGTTGTAGTCTTGGCAGCCCCGCTCTAAATACCGCCATACTTCATTCTTCAACACAATTTCAACATCAGTCATCTCGTCTCTCTCCCACTCTATTTTTAATGCCTGTTGGCTGATTGCTGTTTGAAGAACTTTGTTTGCCCTCAAATCCATCGTCTCCATGGGGATTAATAACGTCGAATTGAGCTGAATTGAGTTGACATTGAAGAGACAGACTGAACCGCTTTGGGTGATGGCGGCTCTAAAGGACAGGAGGACGGACTGCTGGAACACGGCTGTATTCAGAGTTGGGTTAAGTGTGCATAATGAGGAGTTAATGCCGGCTAATATGGAGTTTGGTGGAGCTCAGACAGCTGCACACATGGGACGGAGTTTCCCTCTCCATAAGGACCGGTGTCAAATCTACTCACTCAAGAACACCTTCATATATTGCACTGCAGTGTTTTGCACTTCTATTTGTTAATAAATGTCTTCTGGCTGAAATGCTGAACGAATATGGCCCTCCTTACATTTGTAAGATCACAATAACAGCAAGGTTTACAACCTGTCTCATCATTCACTTCATTTTTAATGGCGGTATGTATATTTTTGGCATTCATGTTATACACTAAATCTTCTGTGTATAGCTGTATTTATATTTCCAGATAAATAATGAGTAAGCCCTGCTGCAAGGTTCTGGCATCAGTCTTTGCCATCACATGTGCGCACCTGCTTCATTACGTAATTATGACTGGCTCACGGACCCCG